>NW_019396131.1:157397-179691 GCF_000591075.1 Eurytemora carolleeae | reverse complement strand
CCCCCCCCCCCCCCCTCCTCTACTTTAATGCATCCTCATATAAAATGTATATATTGTCTAAATTGTAATTTTCTCCGTTATCAGTAAAATCTTTGTAGATCCTGCAGATCCCGGAGATCCTGGAGATTCTTTAGATCCTGCAGATCTTGCAGATTCTGTAGATCCTGCAGATCCTGTAGATCCTGTAGATCTTGTAGATCCTGTAGATTCTGCAGATCCTACAGATCCCGCAGATCCTGGAGATTCTGTAGATCCTGCAGATCCTGCAGATTCTGTAGATCCTGCAGATCCTGTAGCTCATGTAGATCCTGTAGATCCTGTAGATCCTGTAGATCCCGTAGATCCCGTAGATCCTGTAGATCCCGTAGATCCCGTAGATCCCGTAGATCCCGTAGATCCCGTAGATCCTGTAGATCATGTATAATCTATTTGTTTCAAAGTTATACATCCCGAAAAATTATAGGCGCAGAATTTCTTCTGGAAATCTTGAGGCTTAGGTTTTCCAATGAAACTTCGTGAATCTAAGATTTCTCTCAGATTGTTCCGCAAAACTACCCATCCAACATCGATGACACAAATATTAAACTCAATTTTCTCAGGATTATGATTAATGAAAAAAATTAACAATTTAATCCTGTTAAACATTGGTTTTCTTGTAGTTCCTGAAGATCCAATAGATTATTGTTAAGGCGGATATCAATGTTTTATTTGGAAATGTTTCAAATGGTTAATTTACTTATCTTTATAAACCTGACACTGTGTAACCCCCCCCCCCTCTGACTTAAATGTATCCCCATATAAAATGTCTATATATTGTCTACGGTGTAATTTTCTTCATTATCTGTTAAATCTTTTATGAAGAGAATGTTCCCTAGGGAAGAATATTTTCAAGTTTAAATTGCACACTCTAGAATATAGAGATTTAACTTTTATGAATTTTAAAATAAAATGTGTCTTTAAAAATAGTTTTATATCGAAAATACATTTTTAAGGTCTGTGTGATTGTTCAGATGATCTAAATAACTCATCTTTAACAAATCTGTTAACAGGGTTATTCACAAGGAATGAGACTTCTTGATCTAACAGAGTTCATAGATTGAAATATCAAAGGACTACAACATCGGGTTGCAAGGATATGGAATAAAAACAGTTGGCGGTAAGAACTCGGTGATTTTTAACTTATTTTCGCTCCCATTTCGGGAACGTTATAAAATTTGGAAATTTAAATCAAACCTGCCAGACCCTTTCTCTTAAACTCTTCTGCTTTATTTGAATATAATCAATGATATATAAAGGTAATGACGTGACTTTTTTTGTCTTTTCTTTAATATATTGACAATTGTATTTTTATGAACATTTTATTCTTTCCATGAACTCCAGTGGTTAGTCTCTTTTCTGGGAGAACTGCTCAGGAAGAAAAGAGAACTATTCTCCTTAAATTTAATATAAGGAAAGACTGAACTCAACTCAAATCAATCTGAAAATTGGAAATCCAGATTTATAAATCAGCGAAAAGCTTTATAACAGGGAAACCATGGGGACAAGGGTAAAATACTTTGTAAAGAAGTTTAGTTTCCCAATTGTAAATCTTTATAAAAATTATATACATTGAGAAGGTAAATTGGTCTGTTTATACACCTTTCTATTTCTAACTCAGGAAAAAATGGATCCGATCAGTTAGAGCAATGGATGTTTACAGTACAATGTACTTTGTCACTGTTGTTTCACGTCTATACAGTTTACACTGATCAATGATCAGGGATACTACACAATACAGGAATATTAGAGAATTCATGGATATTAGAGAATGCACAGGGATATCTTTAGAGAATACAGGGATATTAGAGAATACATGGATATTAGAGTTTACAGGATTATTAGAGAATGCAGGATTATTAGAGAATGCAGGGATATTAGAGAATTGCAGTGATAATAGAGAATACAGAGATATTTTTAGAGAATACAGGGATATTAGAGAATGCATGGATATTAGAGATTACAGGATTATTAGAGAATGCAGGGATATTAGAGAATACAGGGATATTAGAGAATACACAGATATTTTTAGAGAATACAGGGATATTTGAGAATACATGGATATTAGAAATTTCAGGATTATTAGAGAATGCAGGGATATTAGAGAATAAAACCAGGGATACTAGAGGAACCAGGGATACTATAGGAACCAGGGATACTAGAGGAACCAGGGATACTAGAGGAACCAGGGACACTAGAGGAACCAGGGATGCTAGAGAAACCGAGGATAATTTAGAAACCAGGGATACTAGAGGAACCAGGGATACTATAGGAACCAGGGATACTAGAGGAACCAGGGATACTAGAGGATTGGAAAGTAAAGGGGAATAATACGAAAATTTATGAATATGTTGACTGACTGCTATCATTTTGGTTTGGCAGATGTTAATTTAGAATGAGAAAAGGATAATATTGAATAAGGAATAATGAAATGCAACATGAACATCGTATGAAACATACATCTTTATCAAATTATATCTTGAGCTTTAAGTATACATTGTTTCAATAAAACCGCCATCAATAACCTATTAATGCAGTAAAGAATGGTTTGGGTTAAAGTGAAAGGCTGTAAAGGTTGTGTTAGGGAGTAAATTGGACGTTTGGTGACCATTTTGTGAAGAATGATAGAGGTTGAGAGTGAGGTCCAGTTGGTTGAGGCTCAGTCTAGTCCTCTCTCTCTCCCTCACACCACCAGTCCTGGTCGATACACACTACAAAACATCACGCAAACCATCTTTTAAATACATAAGAAGAATCAATTAGTTATTTTTGTGAATACGTGGTGATAGTGAGTTAACAGACAAGGATTAGAGAAGCCCAGAAGAGAACCCTGAGAAACGTCCTGCGCAGAACCTGGTTTCTGTATACTCAAGGTGGAAACTGTTTTAACAATGTTTGCTGAATCAGTTCTATTCAAATATACACCTTGAGGGAGGGTAAACAGAAGCTAGAGCAGGACCAGATAATGCACAATCAATCATTCAATTAACGATGTTTATTGTTTACGTATTGTATAAAGAATACATAAAGCTTGAGGGGTCAAACGAGACAGTTCTGCAGTGTTGAGAAGGGTGGAACGGGATGTTAAACTGAAATTACATAATGCAGAGATATTAGCTCTAAAATCCACTTCAAGTATTATTTCTAGAAAAACATGAGGAATAGAAAACTAATAATATAAATTTGAACTTTTTCTTCAAATTATGATTTAAGATATTAAAAATATAGCTCATTACTTTCCGGAAAGTATGAAAAGTTGCATGTGAAAGGAAAGAAAGTACTGTTTAACAAAAACATCAAATTGTTGGAAAGAAAATTTGTTCAAAAAATAATAAAGAAAGATTGTCATAGAAGTTAAAAGTAAAAGAAATCTGTTAAGGAAATGTCTAAAAGAAAAGTGTCAAGAAAAGGTGTAAAGGAAAGGTGGAAAGGAAAGGAGTCAAGGAAATGCGTAGAGGAAAGGTTTAAGGGAAAGGTGTCCGTAAATAAAGAAGTCAAGGTAAGGTTTAGAGGAAAAGTGAAAGGAAAGGGGAAGGATAAGTAAAAAATAAAAGTGTAAAGGAAAGGTAGAAAAGATAGGCGTAAAGGAAAGTGCCAAGGAAAATTTAAGGAAAGGTTTAAAGGAAGGATGTAAATAAAGGTACAAAGAAAAGGTGTAAAGGAAAGATGTAAAGGAAATGTGTAAAAGAAAGCTGTAATAGAAAGGTGTAAAAAAAGGTGAAAGGAAAAGTGAAAAGGAAAAGTGAAAAAGAAAAGAGTAAAGTAAACGTGTAAAGGAAAGGCTTAAAAAAAAGAAAGGTAAAACAAAAGGTGTCAAGGAAAGATTAAAAGGAAAGTTTAAAAGGAAAAGTGTAAAAAGAAGATGTAAGGGAAAGGTATAAAGAAAATTTGAACAGAAAAGTTTTAAAGGAAATGTGTGAAGAAAAAATGTAAAGAAAGATGTAAAGGAAAAATGGGACAGAAAGGTGTTAGAAAAAGGTGAAAGTAAAAGTGAGGAATTCATCACAATAACTTTAATAAAGATAGATCTCTTCTGGCAATATCTGTACAGCGCTGATAAGATATACGTCAGAACTCTTTAAATGGATCGGATAAATATCAGGATTGGTTAAATGACTTTTACTTTTAATACGTTCTATTCATGAACAAAAAATCCATTTTCGGATAAATTAACATCGAAATTATAATGTTCATAATAAGTATTATGCTTAGTGAGCGAGTGTTAATTATGGATTTTTGCAAAAAAGTAAAGAAAAAAGCTTGTACAAATAACAAATAAGAATAGAATGTTGGAAAGATCATCAAGATATTTTCTCACGAGTAGAGAAGTTAAACCTTGACATTAGGTTTGTGCCAGCAGAAAGGAAAAAGAAAAGAAAACAAAGAATTTCTTTCCAATAGATAGAATTCTCAATATAAATCAAAGCGCTTCAATTTATTTGATCATCTATCTATCAATCTTGGAATGTCTAGACTTGTCCTGTATTCCCTGTCATTTCTTGTCCTTTCATATCCATCCTTGTCCTGTATTCCCTGTCATTTCTTGTCCTTTCATATCCATCTTTGTCCTGTATTCCCTGTCATTTCTTGTCCTTTCATATCCATCCTTGTCCTGTATTCCCTGTAATTACTTTCTCTTTCATCTCCTTTCTTGTACTGTATTCCCTTGTCATTTCTTTCTCTTCCATCTCCTTTCTTGTTCTGTATTCCCTTGTCATTTCTTTCTCTTCCATCTCCTTTCTTGTCCTGTATTCCCTGTAATTTCTTTCCCTTTAATATCCTTCCTTGTCCTATATTCACCATAATTTCTAGTCCTTTCATCTCCTTCCTTGTCCTATATTCCCTATCATTTAGTCCTTTCATATCTTTCCTTGTCCTATATTCCCTATCATTTAGTCCTTTCATATCCAATTCCTTGTCCAGTAATCATATATTTTTTACCTAGAATACAAAGCCTTTCAATGAAATACTAAATGATTTGACATGTCTGTCGTGTCGTGTCTGAAATCTATTCCTTGATGGTTAACCCTCTATGACATTGTTGTGTAAATCCAAACAGTGGGACCCATACAACTGTAAAAAAGGGAGAAGACAGTTAGATTAAATTTACGATTTCACTTTAAAATATTTCTTTATTTATCTAATTCTAAGCTATTTGTAAAATTGTTTGCTTCATAAACACTAAATTGTCGTCTTCCTATTCCAATGTTGATATGTCTGACTGTAGTACCATGCACACTGGCCATTGTATAAAAGTGTTGATATGGGAGTATGGGGGAAAAAGCAATACTTTCTAATTATATGCTTTTCTTTTTATTCTCTATCAACACAAATAAACATATGTAAAAAGAAAGTGTATTTTTCCTAGGAAACTTATTTTCAATTAAATCATGAGAGGGAGGGGGGATGAATTAAACTATCGTATAAAAATGAAGAAAATTAAAGGTTCATGAATATAAGGGTTTAACAAAAAAGATATAAAAAACACAGTTCCAAGAAGAGTTCAAATAAATCTAAATCTTTTGAAAACGAATTCTTTTTATACAGTCGTCGATGATCGAGTGAGAAAAATTGATAGTTCTTTAATTTCTAGTAAAATTTTAATTCAACTGATTTAGTTTTTTTTTAACCTACTGTAAAATTCATTTGGTTTTATTTATCCAATTTATTCAAACATTTTCCATTTTCTTTATCTTTTCAACGTGTTGCTGCATTTCCGCCTTTTTAGTTTAGTTAAAAGTCTTTCAAAGGCAGAATAAAAGATTTATTTAAGTTATTTCATTTAAAATATAGATTTTCAATTAAGAACCGATTTTCATCCAGAGACATGAAAATGATTTTGAATTTTTTTCTCTGTAGAGGTCCAAAGGTTTCCCAATTAATTCTTAGAAACTATAAAAGTTAAAAAAACAAGTGTGCTCTCTATAGCTCTGAAGTGTACATGTAGAGTTAAGTGAGAATAAGTGAGTTAGTTTGGTAAAATAAAAATCCAAACCGTGGAGACACTTTGAATCCAAGCCGTGGAGACACTTTGTTGTTTGTTGCACTGCCTCTCTCAGTGAAAACTCTCAAAACTAAAATACTCGAAAATACTTTAATTAGATTTGATTTTACTTTAGAGTAATTTTTGAGCCATCCCTTAAAAGCTATCTATTTAATAAAGCTCTTCGCTCATTTATATGTTCGCTATATCAGGCCAAACGGCTGAACCAAATTGGCTGAAATTATTGAAGGAACCCAAACATGCTAAAAATTATGGAATTTTCTTGAATTCCACGGGCAACCTCGGGCACTGCTAAAATGATGATTTAAGACCAAGCGCGGGTAAACGACGGGAGTAAGTATGAGTAACCTGGAGAACGAACCAATCCAGCTAGTTTTTATATAAACAAATGTTAGAGGAGTAAGCTTTGTATAGATCCCGGATAAGTCAAGGTAAGATATTAAGGTCTGTTCATATTGGAAAAGCTCAATATTCTCGACTAGACAAGGATAAGGATATAAAATGTCAAAAAGAAAGTTTAAAGAGACTGTAGACGTAATTTAACTTAATTTTCCTTTATAGAGTGATGTGCCCAATTCACAGCGGTCATCGAGGAGGAAGAATTGATATTATTATTTTTTCAGCTGGATTTGATTATTTTCAATTGTCTTTTCTCTGTAAAAATTACTAGCGGATTTATGCAGCATAAAATAAGAAGGAAATTGTCGCTTTCATGTTATTCAGACAGAGGTTTAAATTGTACTGTAGTGAATCAGACAGAGGTTTAAAGTGTACTGTCGTGAATCAGACAGAGGTTTAAAGGATACTGTCGTGAATATGACAGAGGTTTAAAGGATACTGTCGTGAATCGGACAGAGGTTTAAAGTGTACTGTAGTGAATCAGACAGAGGTTTAAAGGATACTGTCGTGAATCAGACAGAGGTTTAAAGTGTACTGTCGTGAATCAGACAGAGGTTTAAAGGGTACTGTCGTGAATCGGACAGGTTTAAAGGGTACTGTCGTGAATCGGACAGAGGTTTAAAGGGTGCTGTCGTGAATCGGACAGAGGTTTAAAGGATACTGTCGTGAATCGGACAGAGGTTTAAATTGTACTGTAGTGAATCGGACAGAGGTTTAAAGGATACTGTCGTGAATCGGACAGAGGTTTAAAGGATACTGTCGTGAATCAGACAGAGGTTTAAAGGGTACTGTCGTGAATCAGACAGAGGTTTAAAGGGTACTGTCGTGAATCAGACAGAGGTTTAAAGGATACTGTCGTGAATCAGACAGAGGTTTAAATTGTACTGTATTGAATCGGACAGAGGTTTAAAGTGTACTGTCGTGAATCAGACAGAGGTTTAAAGGTTACTGTCGTGAATCAGACAGAGGTTAAAAGGATACTGTCGTGAATCCGACAGAGGTTTAAAGGGTACTGTCGTGAATCGGACAGAGGTTAAAAGGATACTGTCGTGAATCGGACATGCCACTCAATTTAAATCACATATACAGTCCCTCTCAGCAGGTAAAGATAAGAATGAGGATTAGAAGAGAATGAAGAAAAGTAGGCTGGAAGGGATCCATGAGGAAGACCGGATGAAACCAAGAATATGTGAGATTCTAAAAGATAATCCGTATTTTATCTGAGAGATTCCCTGTAAGTGAGCAGCCTCAGGTTTAGGATTATCTCTAAAGTTTCAAAATATTTTAAATATAAATTCATTCTAGACGCGAATACAGACTTCAAGGTTTAAATTCAGCTTTTCAAGATAAATATCATTATCTTATTATTTTATATGTTAAAGAGAATCAATCTGGAAAAAAGAATGACACTAGCTAAAAAATGTGCTAGTCAAAAATCATGAAAAAATAACATTAAAAAGTGAAGGTGTACAATAGGCGATTATATCAATACAATGAAGACGACTTATTGTTAACAAGCTTTTTTCGAATTACAAGTTTACAAGTAATGAAAAAGTAGTATTTTAATTGACAGCTTCTCTTGTATTTTGTGTTTATGTGTATCCATGTTGTTTAAAAGCTTCATCTTTGAGTATTATCACTTCGTGGAAAATAAAAGAATAACAAAAAAATTTCATGGATTTATTATTTTTTTTGTAAATTTTTCTTTTTGAGTTGAGTTTTTGCCACAAACTCCAATTTTCAAAACACTTTATCTTTGCAACAGGATGCGATAAGCCTTTTATGTTTCAAACCTAGAATATGTGATCTGTCAGAATTCCTAGTTTGAAATGTCAAAGGTCTACAAGAACGGATTGCAGAGACACAGGGATTTAAAAATAAGAATTTGTGGCAAAAACTCAACTCCTTTAGGCCCGATCGGTTAAGCCGTTTTGGCGTTTATTGGACACAAACATACAAACAGACAAGCAAGCAAACTATATATATATATATATATTTTTTTATTAAAAAAGAATTATACTAAACATAATGTTTCACGCCTATCATGACGATCCTCAGTAGTTAAAATTCTTTAAACAACAATATATATATATATAAATATAGAAAAACAAGGTTGGGATGGAAAAACATCTGAAATCAAACTTTTATTGTGTAAATAAGCCCAAGACGATCTAACTTTTATTCCACGAAAACAAGGAATCAGGTTTCATATCTGCAAAATGTAATTTAGTTTGATAAATCTCTTTTTATTTTTAATGAAGTCAAAATATTTTTCATTATTTCGTCGATAGCAATTTTCAACTCTTTGTTCGAAATCGCAGAATAAAAGTCTAAGAATAAAAGCGCAATAAACCTTACATTCAAAAACGCGTAACGCAATACAATTATTGTGTTATTATATATATCTAGAGACGGAATGGGTGCACATAAATTCAGAGATGGTGCCGTCATGCCGGGACATATTTATGGGCAAGGTGCTTATGAACACCAAACCAAACTTAAAAACAGCTTAAAATTCATCAAATCCAGGGTTAAAACAAGTGTAAAGTAATGTCAGAGATAACAAAGTATCAGTAGTTGTTTCATAAGTCATAAATGTTTAGACGACTGTAGAGAAGAGGGGGGGGGGGGGAAAAATTGAACTATCGTGAAAGTAATAAAAATTGTTTTTACATCCAGTCATTGCTGTAGAATACAGATGGTGGCAGAATCATAACTGTATTTTGATCTCATCTAAAAGTCGTTAAACAAATTGGAAAGTTCAAAATGAAAAATGTAAACTTCAATTCGATGATTCAAAAGATTTTTGTCGGATATTTAAGAGAAGCTAAAAAATTAGAATTTTATATGTTCAAATAAAATAGGTAATGTATTTTTTAATTATCAAACTTCGCTAATGCATAATGGTTGTGCAAATTTCTAGGAATATCAGAACTACTTACAATAGTGTAAAAATAAATTGAATTTTTCCTTAAAAAGTTAAAATATCATTTGTAATTATTTCATGCAATATACACCATATAAACTTCAGAAGTTGAGAACATTGTTTATAATTCTATAACATTAGGCTATCAGACCGCTTCACGGCCATCTTTTATTTCAACTTTTTACTTAATCTTTCAGCATTTTCTCTTCGATAAAACAATAAAAAAATGTTGCGGAAATACATTTTTTTGTGAATTTAGAAAAAAATTCGAAAATCAAACATTTTGGAAACAATTTTTTGTAATTCTAAGCATCCATAAACCTTCCTTGGAATCATATGAGGTCCCACAGCAGACAAGCAAAGTATATATATAGTATATAGACTTTAAATATTAAAAAAAATAAAAACTGTCAAAACATTTTCCTAAGACATTTACGTCGATATAATTGCATACTAAACTTGAAGCGACAATTTTCTTTTCTGTAGGCTTTCATACCAATTTAAAGTAGTTTCTATCTATTGTTAGGTTAAATGTGTTACACCTTTTGTACTCTTTATTTACTAAGTGCACACTTCTCACTATATACGCATGTTGACACAAATCACGAACGGAAGGTTCGAAGGCTCCTCTAATCCACAAACACAAAGTTTCAAATAAATTGATTTATTTCAAACCTACAAAATACAGTTTTAGTAATAATAATATATCAGTACAAAATTGTTTAATGTTTAATTGGGTAACTTACTAGTTGGGTGTGTCTGGGGTTATTAAGGAGTGATTTGAGATCGAAGAAGGTGATCAGGTCAGTCTAAAATATTTGGATGCTACTTCTGAAAATAAAACCCTGGTTGTTTAAGTAGAATAATTCACGGATCGTAGGATTTAAGTATTCACTAGTTAAAACGTGTTGCTATATTTGATATGTTTTCTTTGTATGGGACGGAGGGATGCCGGAATATATTCTCTGGTTTTAGACTGAATCGAAACAAGGGTAAGGGTAGGAAAGATGACCTTAGGCTGGATATAGTGGGAGGAGTAAAATAGGCATATGATAGGCCAGGTACTGTAATAAGTCTGGCCCCGCCATCAAAGTTGAAACCAGGCCACCATAGATTAGAGGCAGAGCGGTACTAGCCGCACATCACTAAGGCCGGTACTTTAGATTGGTCCGGTTCGAATTCAAATTGGCCATGTTCCACCGTGACAGAAGTGAACTTAGTTATTTTGTGCTTGAATCGCATTGCCAAATCTTCATTGCTCACTTAAAACGAAACTATTGCAGGAAACCAACGAATTAAGGGGAAAAAATCTAAGAAATTCTGTACAGTCGTCTCTGAAGTTTTATCACAGTGGGTAACCCTGTATAAACCATGGATATGTATATAAGATTCAACAGATTTTTTTCCCTTCAAGGTTATAATCGTTCTAAGTGGAATGTTTACACATTGTCTTAGTTGAGTATCTTAATATTGAGGTCTGGTAAAGTGGACAACCCTAGCTCTTTGTATCATATATCATCACGGATTCTTTCATGTTTAGAGAGACAAGTATAGAGAGATAGAGATAAGTGCTGTGCCGTGTTCAGATTTCTCTGTTGGTCTTGTTTTCTCCTTTTCTACATCTACATCTATATATATATATACTTTGTTTGTCTGTCTGAGTATTTGTTCGTAAACGTCAAAACGGCTAAGCCGATCTGACCCAAATTTGGTTTGGGACCTCACATGACCCCAGGGAAGGTTTTTGGATGACAAGAATTTCAAAAATTTGCCATCAAAAAAAGTCGAACGAAAAACTATTTTAAAGTCCGCCAACTTTGTTTGTAATTGTTTTAAAGGGTACACAATGAGAAAATATACAGTTAGTGCAACAATTAGTAGTTAAAAAAGAAGATAAGTTCATAGCGTTCTGAAAGCCTAGTATACATACATTTAGGTTTAAACATTTCATTCTTATAAAGGAAAAAAAATTATTTTGTGTTAAACTAGACTATAATATATTAGAAAAGTTAGAGAACAGGTTGCCAACAATATTCATCCGTCCTCTTCGTCCTCTTCTCTCTGTATAGTTTAATGTGAAGTGTGTTAAGTAATGAATCTTATCTCCTCTGAGTTCTCTATGTCTGCTCCGTCGTCTGATCTCCAGCTATACTCCCAGCTACTATAGGATAATTTCATGCAAATCCTACAAATCCATTCTATCACAAGAATGGCGGTAGTAATTGTGTTTGAAATTAGTTCGAGGTCTCTCGACTACCCTTGATGCATGGAACTAAGGGACGGAAGTAAATATAATCTCTCCCCGAGTACATACAACTGCAGTTCATTGTCATTACAAGAACAGAAAAACAGAAAACAAAACAAAATTTCCCATTTTTAAACATAAATCATTTGAACTTTCAAAAATATCACACAATGTGTGAATTTTCATCATGCAAGAAGTGATTTTTCCTTTGTCATCGTAAAAAATATCATTAAAAACACAATTGGCTCTAAACTACATTCTCGACCAAGCAAAAAAAAAGCTTTTCTAACGCGTCGGCCATCTGTCTCGGCCCACCATAGTGTTTTACAAAAACATCTATATGAACACTGAAACAATATATGTAATATTTTTAACAGGAGAGATATAAAGAAAGTTAAACATTGCACAAGTTCTGTTATCTGGTCTTTAATGCAGATATGGGTTAGAATTAGCTCCATGTATCTGGTAGAACTGTGTAAAATATAGAGCTGCGGGAACGATTACATTATTCAAGATAAGATTATATATCTCCGGGATGAACCAAGGTTGGGAATATTATAGATCCAAGCTGGGAAGAGAAGCACATGTTCAATTGTATAATTATAACCCTGTAGTTGATGGTTCAGTGAATGGTAAATGTATGTGTTGATATGAACCCTCCCATGGGTGTGAGGAAGGACGTTAAAGATAAACAGGATTTCCCCAGAGACCCAAAGGATCATTATTTCCCACCAAAGCCCCGAAACCTAGCCAGGGAAAAGGTGCAGAACATAAAGAATGTTCAATGCAAAAGAACTAAACACTTGCCACAAATTCTAATTTTCTAATTTGAAACCTGATGTGGTAGACATTTCATATTTCATACTATGGGTTCTGCTAGATCAAATATTTTTAAAGCCTCAGGTTTCATCGATATAGTGTGAGGCAAGTGCTCAGTTTTTTTATAATCAAACTTGGCAAGTTCAAACTTGATAAAATAAAAGTAAAATCATATGATTCAAAAGTCGTCATTTCTAAAGATTAGTAACCCAAAAATAGATTGGTGATGACAAAACAAGTTGAAAGAAATTGAGTGCTTGCCACAAACTCTGATTTTCTAATCCCCAAATCTTTGCAACCCAATGTGAACCTTATATTTTTTTAAACTATGAATTCTGTTAGATCAAATAATCTAAGTTTGAAATATCTAAGGTTTGCACAATCTAGTTGCGGAGACATAGGGATTAGAAAGTTTGAGTTTGTGGCAAAGCCTCGATTCCTTTACTTTTTTCATAAAATCTAGTATATATTTTGTCCTTAAAGTTGTTTGATGGAGGGTTGTGAATGGATGGACGGTTGTATGTGAAAGGATGAAGGGTTGTATGGGAATGGATGGAAGGTTGCATGTGAATGGATGGAGAGTTGTATGTGAATGGATGGAGGGTTGTATGGGAATGCATGGAGGGTTGTATGAGGATGGATGGAGGGTTGTATGTGAAGGGATGGAGGGTTGTATGGGAATGAATGGAGGGTTGTATGTGAATGGATGGAGGGTTGTATGGGAATGAAAGGAGGGTTGTATGTGAATGAATGGAAGGTTGTATGTGAATGGATGGAGGATTGTATGGATATGGATGGATGGATGGAGTCCAGAAGGAAAGATGAGATAGGATGCATGGAAGAAATTCCAAACTTAGCCCATTTATCAAAACTTTGAATTCGGAGAACCCATAGGGAAGCGGAGATATATGTATTATGAAGGAACCTTGGAGGGAAGATGAAAGAATGAGCTTTGAAAGAGAACAGGGAAAATATGTAATATAACGAATAGATATTGAAGAGGGATAAACAGAACTAGATAAAGAACGCATTACAAACTAAAGAGAATGATTTAAATAAAAACAAAAAATTATGGTTTGATGACAGATGGGAAGTGGAATTGTAAAAAACCTGGAAAGAAAATCGTATAATTAAAAAAAGAACCAAAAAATACAGTTCTCGAAGTAGGATATATTGAGAAGTAGAAGAAGACAAACATCCTTTGTAAAATATGTTTAACTGTTGTTAAAGTTTGTTTCATATCTCGTTTCTATTAAAGATAAAACTCAAGATCAAGGACGGATAAACAAGGTAGGATGAACTGAGGAGGAGAAGGATAAACTAAGGAAGAGAAGGATAAACTAAGGAAGAGAAGGACAAACTAAGGAGGAGAAGGATGAACTGAGGAGGAGAGGGATGAATTAAGGAGGAGAGGGATGAATTAAGGAGGGAGGGGTGAACTGAGGAGGAGAAAGATGAACTGAGGAAGAGAAGGACACACTAAGTAGGAGAAGGATGAACTGAGGAGGAGAGGGATGAATTAAGGAGGAGAGGGATGAATTAAGGAGGAGTGGGATGAACTGAGGAGGAGAAGGATGAACTGAGGAGGAGAGGGATGAAATAAGGAGGAGAAGGACGATCTGAGGAGGAGAGGGATGAACTGAGGAGGAGAAGGATAAACTGAGGAGAAGGATGAAATAAGGAGGAGAGGGATGAACTAAGGAGAAGAGGGATGAACTGAGGAGGAGAGGGATAAACTAAAAAAAATAATACGGAGAGTACAGACTAAGAAGGAGGAATTATAGATCGATAGAACGTGTATTCATGTGCACTCTGCAGGGTATATCTGATTAACTGAGAATTAGGTTGATTAAATTAGGGAAAAGAAGAACGTTAAATTCTAAAAGTAAGGAGATTATACCGGAAAGGGTAAATACCATCAAGGTGAGGGGAAAGAAGTTTAAGAATGTTTAAAGTATCAAGGCTGAGCCTGGAAATACTATTGCGTGATCCGACCCAAAGTTTGACAGTTATCTGGGAGCAGCTGCACCATAAGCTGTCCTATCCAATGATACTGCTCAGCTGTTTCAACCGGTAAGCTGTTTAGGCAGGAACCGGTATTTGATGCAATACATTCAGGCAGTTGCTTGGACAGTGCTTACAGTGCAGCTGTTCACTGTTCAGCCTTTTTTAATGTTTACATTCTGTTTATTTGAGGGATTATCGAAGGTTTAAGTTTAAGAAGAGAGGATCAGTGCGCATGCCCAATATCCGGGTCCTTTCCTTCCTATCTAATTCAGTCTTCAGTTGTGTACAGTGATCCTAACCAACCAAACTGGTTTCGTGATTTTGGAACCGGTTTTTCTGTGTTTACATCAAAGACTCAGGTACGGCGATCTCGGTCCTCGGAGATCATATTTCTCGCGTGATAAACCCTATCATGGGTTACTTGGATCTGTATGTATAAGTTTAAAGGTTGGATTTATCAGGGTTAGGGAAAGTACTGGAGGAAGTATAAAGATAAGACAAGAGAAGTCTGGTTCTATATTCTTCTGTATTACACTGAACATTAAATGTAAAGAACTATAGACAAGATAAATCGACGGGGATCCATTCATTAGTCATTAATTATTGATAAACAAAAATATTTCTTATTAGCATTTTATGAAAATATAAAATGTATAGTATGGAAAATTGGTACTATTATTTTTTCAAGATTCTTAGCTAATTTTTCTACATAAATTTAATATACCATAATTTATAGGAATAATTAGTAAGAGTTAGCTATATTACTATATTCCCATAGAGAATAGAATATATAGAGAGGAATTTACTGGAAAAAAGTGTAAAACGGACATTTTGTTGTACTGTTTCCATACTGCAGGTGTACTTCACATATTTATGCTATATAACCTGTTGGGCCCTGGAATATCATTATATAGAAACTAAAATTATTGTTAAAAGAAAACCAAATTATGAATTAGGCTGGTTTCATAATTGACCAATGATCATTTCACATAGACTCTATGCCTTCCACTTTACAAACGATGATTTTCCGTTATAACTATAAATCAAATGATGTTTTTATTCACCTAATTCATTATAAAGTTTATTTAACAGTTTAAAAAATTCGAAATTGAAATGGATAGTCTAGTGAACATACTGTATTAATGTACTCTACTGCATATAATTTGTGAACACTTACATGATTTGTACACTTTGAACTCCCTTTCAGGCTGAAAGGGATTGAAAAAATTCATACCGAGAGATTCTTTTAATTCCTCTCTATATATTCTATTCTCTATGTATATTCCTCATTGATGTGTTCTATTTAATCAACGAACATATATAATCTTAAATTTCAACCTGTATTCTACGTTCTTAATAGATATATATATTTCTAATAATCATAGAAACGTTTTATATGGAAATGCGTTTTGATGGATATTTTCTCGTTTTTTCTTCATTTCTGTCTGAGTTTGGAAATTATTCACGTTGTGTATGATATTAAGAATTAAACTAAATGTTTCTTAATTAAAATTTCGAAATATATGATGCGTCGATATTTAAATTTTTACCATGAAATCAAAGGTTGTTTCTATAGGGGACAATAGCCACTCCCCCCCTCTTACCTCGCCCCCTCCTTTTATAATACGATGAATTTTCTCAGTTTTATTTTTCCCACAATTGACAGATGAAGAAAGTCTAAAAAATTTTACACTTGCCCCTATAATGTTGTTATTTTTTCAGAGATGCTTAAAAATATTATACTCCCCCCCCCCTTTATTCTGCTTTGTAATAGGTTGAAACTGAAACTTTAATAAAAAATTGGCATTTACAAATTGTAATCTCTTCAAGCTTGAGAATAAAGATCTAATAAAGAATTTAGGAATTGAAAATTAAAAATTGAGAAAATTTCTACCTTTCCTTGTAAAATGTCTTCCATTTTGTTCCCAATTATTAAAGGTTCTGTAAGTTTATTTCAAGTGAACCTCAATTTAAAGAAGAGGTGTATGCCCGATTGACAGCGAAATCTTTGCTAGTGAAATTAATAATGATGAAATTTCAAACATCCTAGTTTTTTAAAATAATAGTTCTAAATTCTTACTGCTGTTTCTCCATAAGTGACCTGCGGGTAAAGATTTGACCAGGGCAATCCATGGACCAGGGGGCGGAAACGTCATGTATGTGTGTCTGTACCGAAAGAGAGTGTGTAAGTAATACCGAACTGAAGGTGTGTACTGTAGGTATATACAGTACATAAGAATCTCGGTATTTGTACAGTCTAGGAGAGTACATTTGGTTATTGTTAACTGTTTACTTAAAAATAAGTTTAATATACATGTAATATATTATTTTTACATTTAAGTCAATACTATATGCCAAATTTTCATGCAAAGAATATAATTTGATTAAAGTTTACAATAAACTACTCGTTATTCAAGCTTAATTATAATTGACGACATTGTTCTGCAATATCCTTGACTGTAATCATGTTTTGTGTCCGTATCATCTTGAAATATCACAAAGTTGGTTAATGAGTGATTTTAAGATGGATTTAGTATAATGAGTCAGTAATTGAATAATCATTAGACTTTGTGATATTTCAAGATGCAATACTCAGTCAAAGGAATTGAGTCTTTGCCACAAACTCGGATTTTTAAATCCCAATTTCTTTAAAACCAAATATCGTAGACCGTAGATATTTTAAACTATGAATTCTAGTGGATCAAACAATGTAAGTTTGAAATATGAAATGTTTTCATCATCTGGTTGTTGAGATTTAGGTATTACAAAATTGGGATTTGTGGCAAAAACTCAATTCCTTTGTCAAAAATTTCATTGTAAAACAGTTTAAGAATTCAACACACAAAATATTAATCTTAGAATTGAAAAAATGGTTTAAGTTGTGCTTTTTTGCGTGACGCGGCTGGATTTTTTAAAATCACACTTTAAAGGCCCTAAATATACAATTTAAAAAAGTAGTTTTGCCCGGAAGAGTCAAATGTGGTGGTACGGAAGGGGAAATAGTGGTGGCTCATGGCCGCCTGCCTTCCCCCGCTCATAGAACATGCTGTGGAAAATATCGCATACTATAGGTGTTAATCAATCTCTGTAACTCTCTTATCTCTGCTTTAACTCTTCACTTGTCCTTGTTTACTTTTTAAAATAGATGAATACCGCGTACAATTTTCCTTTTAACAATTCTCTCTAATTTGTTTCTCCTAATACCTAATTACATCTAATTTCTCTCCTTTAATCTGAATTTTCTAAACTTTTCAGCTTTTTGAAATTTAATTCCCCTGTCCTTGTCGACCTGTCTTGTTGTTTTAATCGATCAATATGTTTTATCTAATATTTCAGTCAGGTATTCTCCCACCTTTGGATTTTTTCCAACCTTTTTTCTCATTACTATGTTTTTTTTATACATTTCTAATTTTATATTTTTTAATTCTATACCATCCTTCTATTCTTTCTCCTGATTCTGTTTTCCTGATTCTATTCTCTCTCCCGACCTAACCCTGGTCCTTACTTGAATCTTCTCCTGATTCTAATTTATACTCTTGATTCTGTTCCCTCCCCTGATGCAACCCAGTACACTTGATTCTATTCTTTGTCCTGATGCAACCCTTTACTCTTGATTCTATTCTGTCTCCCAATTTAACCTTGTACTTTTGATTCAATTCCTTCTCTCAGTTTAACCTTGTACTTTTGATTCTATTCCTGATGCTACCATGTAATCTTGATTCTATTCTTTCTCCCAATTTAGACTAGCACTCTTGATTCTATTCTTTTCCCTGATTTAATCTAGTACTCTTGATTCTATTCTTTCCCCTAATGCAATTAACCATTTACTCATAATTCTATTCTTTCTCCTGACCCAACCTTGTACTCCTGATTTTATTTTATTCTTTCTCCTGACCCAACCTTGTTTCTTATTCTAATCTCTCCTCCGACCCAACCATTCATTCCTGATTCAATTTTTCTCCCCTCCTTCATATTATCTATTTCCTATTTGCACAATCCTAATCTATACTCCTACACTATGCTTCATATCTCCCAGTCTAACCTCTATGTATTGTGTATCGCATATCAATATTTTCTCCTATTCTACAAATCCTATATATCTTCTGCACAGATATCTTGAAAACACTATTCTTTATTTTATTTTATTCTTTTAACGTGAAAATCTTTCCGTTTTATCCTGTCTTCTGTTCACCTTCGTTGATAACCATAATTTTTCCCACCATCTTCTTTTATCAGGTCTCCATACTTTTCCCCGTCAATCTTATCTTCTTGTTCTTTTTCCCAGATACCATCTACTTGTTCTCTTTCCCAGATACCATCTACTTGTTCTCTTTCCCAGATACCATCTACTTGTTCTCTTTCCCAGATACCATCTACTTGTTCTCTTTCCCAGATACCATCTACTTGTTCTTTTTCTCACGTACCTACCATCTACTTGTTCTCTTTCCCACCTACCATCTACTTGTTCTTTCCAACCTACCATCTAATTGTTCTCTTTCCCAGCTACTATCTCCTTAACCTTTTCACTTGTTCTTCCCCTATCCATAATAAATATTTTTCCATCTCTCTTTTCTCTGCAAGCTTTCTTTCATCTTCCTCTGAAACCGTTTTTCTTTGTCATTCTTCTTTTATGATAATCTTAATTTTTTGTTTCCACGTTGATCTGTCAGATCTGTCATCCTTCTCAACCTTCTCAATAACAACGTAATATTTCTCTGCTTATCTTTTCCCTTCCACTCCAGCTTCTCCTTCAGCAATCCCTCACTGAGAAGTAGCTAAATGAAATAGAATTCATCCGAAATTCTGTGAAAACAACAAGATCATTAAAACAGTGTAAAGGTGTTCCGATAAAACTACGGGTTGGTTTAAAAGTAAGGGTTGCACAAAAAAACGATCTGATGATAAAATATCAGATTTTATTTATTTTAATTAATTTTATCGATGAGAAGAAAGGTTTTAAACATCTAAGTCATATAATTTATTCTAAATTCTAAAATACCATAATCTAAAAAAATATTCTTAATAATTTCAATATTTTTCTTTTTCCTTGAATGGAAAAAATACATTTTACCTACATATGAAAGAGTTTTAACATATTAAGAAGCCCTGTTGCAAATAAAAATGTTTAAATCTGGAATAAAACATATCTTACCAGGATATGAAAAAGATTAACTCCCTAGAGATTCTATTAAATTATTTGAAGTTCAAACAACATTTTAAACTCAGTTAATTAAAAAAGAAAAATGGGGGAGATAGACTATAGAAAAGGGTTGAAGGAGGAGGGAGAGAAGGGAAGGAAGACTATTAGAAAGAGAGGAAGTGTGAGACATGATGAGGAAGAATGAGGAATAATTAGGGACAATGAGTAAGAATGAGAAATAATGAGGGAAAATTAGGGAGAATGAGGAAGAATGAGGAATAATTAGGGAGAATGAGGAAGAATGAGAAATAATGAGGGAAAATTAGAGAGAATGAGGAAGAATGAGGAATAATGAGGGATAATGATGGAGAACGGGGAATAATGAGGGAGAAAGAGAGAGAATGATGATGAATTAAGGAAAATGAGGAATAATGAGAAAAAATGAGGGAGTATGAGGAAATGAGAATTACTAGAAGTAGGGAAAGGGTGAAGAAAAAGGATAAGGATAAGAGTGAAGAAGGATTTAAAAAGAGAAGGAGGATGATAAGGTATGAGGGAGGACATGAAGGATGACTACTGAAAGAAGAGAAGGATGAGGTAGAAGTGTATGAAGACTACCCAAGAAGGATGAGAAATGAAGAGAGAGGGGAGGGGGTTGAAAAGAGAGGAGGAAGAGAAGGACCTGATATTTAAAATTGCAACCAGGTTTGCATATTGTTAGTACTAACTGTCCAACATAGAGACTAGTATAGTGCATATAGAATACTAACCAAATTCTCCCAACAAAATAAACAAGTTAAAATAAATAAAAATAAATAAACAACTGACATTGTAAATGTTTTGACTGTAAACTTACATTTCAATAATTGAAGGGTAGATTTGTAACGGTTCAACCTTTCATTATTTCGACCTGTGATTTAAAAAAATTAGTAACCCGCGTCTTAGAATGAAACATGACCGATAGTCCACAAGTAAAAGTTAACAACGTCATCAGAAAAGCTTAAATTTTTGGTGTGAACATGAAGGTATTACTAAATTGGTGTGAACATGAAGGTATTACTAAATTGGTGTGAACATGAAGGTATTACTAAATTGGTGTGAACATGAAGGTATTACTAAATTACAACAAATTATATATTTTTGTTGTGAACATGAAGGTATTACTAAATTACAACAAATTATATTTTTTTGTTGTAAACATGAAGGTATTACTAAATTACAACAAATTATATATTTTTGTTGTAAACATGAAGGTATGACTAAATTACAACAAATTATATATTTTTGTTTTCATGGGACCTTAAAAAACAACAACTAAAGAAACGTATCACAAAATGATATGGAACAAACTAACTTTTTATAACTTAGAACTTAATTAGACTTGACTAACTAAGAAACAAAAAAACTTTCTTCAAATTCTAGAAGATTGCAGGAGACAGATATATGACGCAAGAAGAAAATAAAGAATATTTTTTATATAATTTTCCTCCGGTGCTAAATCCGCGCCAACATAAAAAAATTTAAATCTAGATATGATAACTTTGAGGACATTTTGAATCTTTTTTAATGAAATATTATCAGGATTCTTTTATTATTTAGTGAATATTGAGACCAAAGTGAAGAAAAGAGCCAAAAAGAGCATAGAAAAACAGAAAGGCAAAAAAACAAGAATGTCGAAAAAAATCTAATAACAATTGATTAATAATAATAATTTAATATTTCCCCCCNCATATTAAGAGGAATTTTAAAAAAAACTATGATTTTCTAATCCCTAATTCTCGCAACCCAATGTCGTAGACCTTAGATATTTAAAATTATGAATTCTATTAGATCAAATAATCTATGTTTGAAATATCGCAGGTTCACACCATCAGGTTGCAAGGATATAGTTCTAAGAAAGTTTGTGGCAAAGGCTCAATTTCTTTATTTTAAACTCTTATATCAGACAAACCAGAATTTAATGCTAAGAAAATATGTGTATTGTCATTTATTCAACAATACTTATTCAACACAATGTTCAAATCTCAATATCTCTATATCCTGATGTCCTGACCCCACAATGTTGTTTAGTTTGTAAATAAAAATGTTCAAATCTCAATATATCTATATCCTGATGTCCTGACCCCACAATGAAAACCTACTCTATGTTGTTTAGCTTGTAAATAAAAAATGTTCAAATCTCAATATCTCTATATCCTGATGTCCTGACCCCACAATGAAAACCTACTCTATGTTGCTTAGCTTGTAAATAAAAAATGTTCAAATCTCAATATCTCTATATCCTGATGTCCTGACCCCACAATGAAAACCTACTCTATGTTGCTTAGCTTGTAAATAAAAAATGTTCAAATCTCAATATCTCTATATCCTGATGTCCTGGTCACACAATGAAAACCTACTCTATGTTGTTTAGCTTGTAAATAAAAAATGTTCAACTTTTCAAAGTCTTAATTTTTAAAGGGACTGTCCATGTAATTTAAAGAAGGGGTATGCCAGATTTATCAGGATACCCTTTAATATTTATCTCATCAATGTGGAAAATATTGTTGTTTTTCCAGTTTCAGAAGTATTTAATTCTGACAATTTACCAAGTATTTTCCAGTTTCAGACGTATTTAATTCTGACAATTTACCCAGTATTTTCCAGTTTCAGAAGTATTTAATTCTGACAATTTACCCAGTATTTTCCAGTTTCAGAAGTATTTAATTCTGACAATTT
>NW_019396131.1:126409-156858 GCF_000591075.1 Eurytemora carolleeae | reverse complement strand
CCCATCCCGTGGCCAACGCCCCCCCCTCCACCCGCCCCTTGGCCCCTATTTCATTCTTCGATGAATCTGGAAGTTAGTAAGTTGTCCAATACTTGAATCTAACTTGGCTTATTCAAACTCTGTCTAAACTATATTCTATCTATTCATCTAGTCCTTCGATATTTATCATGTGGGACACGTATATTCTCTTCTCTATTTTAGTTTAGGACTTAACAAGCTTTTAGGGCGGCCCTGTAAAAGATTATAAGGTGTGCTCTTTTTCTTTTAATTCGTGAAACTAACAAACTTCCAGGATATTTTAATTTTTAACTATAGCCGGAAAAGATAGTTATGTGGCCTTCTAACGCATTTTTTTTCTTGAAAATATTCGCAAAGCTACAATTTTTTAAGTTGGAATATATTTTATAACGTTTTGGAAATCCTAAATACTGGTCTAAAAGACAAAATTATCTCTTTTTTTTTAATATCAGAAAATGTATTAGCAAAGTAAACATTTACCTCAAACTTCAAATTTTTGAATCTCTTTATCTTTGCAGCCTTTGATATTTCAAATTTTGGCTATTTTCCTTTGAAATATTAAAAGTTAAGACATCAAGTTTCAAAATTTAAGGATTAACAAAATAGAGTTTGAGGAAAGTGTTTGGCCACTTTTGCTGCAAAATCATTGATTTTAATGCTAACAATTTTTACAATTAATCCAGACAACTGGGTTCCAGACCTAACCTATAAAAATATTGAATAAATATCTTTCATTATTATATTTTAAATAAACCGAAAATAGAATAATTCTGTATAAGAAAAAGAAAGAAGATTGGCTTGGATAAAACTATTTATATGAATAATAGATTCCAATCCAAACCCATTCTAATCTTTCTCTTTCATCCCTTCTCATGGTTAACTTTATTTATTCTTCCCTTTTACAGCCTTTTCCTCTTCTTTTTGTCTACTTTATCCCGTTTTATCTTCTTCCTACCCCTCTCATGTTCCTATTCCCCTTAACCACTTTTATTTGATCTATTTTCTCCTTCGCACTTTTTTCTTTTCTTTTCTTATATATAGTTTTTATTCCTTTTGAACTTTACTTAATCCTATTTGTTTTCTTTTTCTCTTAAAAGAATATGAAGGCTTGCCACAAAATCTCATTTCATATTCCTCATCCCATCTCAGAATTCATTGTTTAAAATATCAAAGGTTTACGACATCAGGTTGCAAAGATAAAGGGATTACAAAATCGAAGTTTGTGGCAAAGTTTAAGACTCAATTCCTTCTAATAACAATTGATTAATAATAATAATTAAAAATTCCCCCCCCCCCCCCACCGATATTAAATACATACATGATTTGTACAATCTGCACGCATCATTACCTTCCCAAAAATTAATACCTTCTACGTATCTTAAAGCATTGTTGGGCAAAGAAAAATTAGATACAGTAGCTAATATCTTGTAAATATAATATGATAAGAAGCATCAAATGGATCTTTTTTTGGGATTTACAAAATGTGATCTGCCGTTTTTGTACCTTAAGTATTGGCTGAGATATTGGTGAATTTGTCTTAAATTCAAATATAAAATAAAGTCAAGGTTGATTAAATGTATCTCCGACAGTTTCTGATAGAAAGAAGGAGGCTAAATTTTACCAAGTTTTAAAGACTTTCAAATTGTAATATTTTTCCATACTCCTTCGACAACTTTAAACTCAAAGACAAATTGTAAGTCCAGGGTCCAATGTCTAATGTACTGCATGACACCCCAGCTAGGAAATTACATCAAAACTAGTCTATAATATATCCATGGTCAAATCATTAGGAATTCAGTAAAGAATATTACTTTCTGTCGATTCCATCCGTGTATTTTAACATTGATCTGAACTTCTCTTAAGGACGGGTTGTATTTTCCACAGCTGGCATTGTTAAACCCGGATGGAAAGCCAAACCAAACCGTTATATTGCTTCTCACTGTTCAAATATCATATATCTAAACAGTATTTATGGACCTAGATACATAAAGTAAATTTCTTGTGAATTTGTTAGAAAAAGTAGTATATAAGGCACTAAATAACCGAAAAACTAGTACTAGAATTAGGATTAAGGTACAATTGTATGTTATGGTGTATCCGGAGAAAAGACTGGAGTAGGATCGATATTTTAATCTTCCCTGTCATTGATCTAATAGATTTAAATTTACAACCAGCTCTTTTATTCGTTAGTGTAAGGCTTCTTTAAGTATTATACTTACACAAATTTAAAAAATCAATAAAAAATATTTAATATTTTTGTTTCAGGTATGTTATATGTATTAGAAGAACGATTCGTTCTTACATCCTCTAATTATACGCTATGGATAAGAAGGGTATACGGCTAAATTAATGTTCAGCCCTATCTTTACTACCGAGCATTAGCTTAATGACTATGTAAGAACACATGTTAAATACAACCTTTATTTGATTCCATGGTTTACTTGCCATTTCTCCTAGATGTATTAATGAAAGGAATTGTATTTTAGTAATTAACAAGAAAGGAAGAAAGGACGGTTTTGTCTTTTGTAATGAATGCGTTTTCCTGGAAACACATTGATTTACTAGAACCTTGCAATAGCATTCCTAATTTTAGTAGATGACCTTACTGAAGTAATCTATTTCAGCTTCAGTCATATTAAGAGGAATTTTAAAAAAAACTATGATTTTCTAATCCCTAATTCTTGCAACCCAATGTCGTAGACCTTAGATATTTAAAATTATGAATTCTATTAGATCAAATAATCTATGTTTGAAATATCGAAGGTTCACACCATCAGGTTGCAAAGATATAGGGATAAGAAAATTTAAGTTTGTGGCAAAGGCTCAATTTCTTTATTTTAAACTCTTATATCAGAAAAACCAGAATTTAATGCTAAGAAAATAAGTGTATTGTCATTTATTCAACAATGCTTATTCAACACAATGTTCAAATTTCAATATCTCTATATCCTGATGTCCTGGTCCCATAATGTTGTTTAGTTTGTAAATAAAAATGTTCAAATCTCAATATCTCTATATCCTGATGTCCTGACCCCACAATGAAAACCTACTCTATGTTGTTTAGCTTGTAAATAAAAAATGTTCAACTTTTCAAAGTCTTAATTTTTAAAGGGACTGTCCATGTAATTTCAAGAAGGGGTATGCCAGATTTACCAGGATACCTTTTAACATTTATCTCATTAATGTGGAAAATATGTCGTTTTTCCAGTTTCAGAAGTATTTAATTCTGACAATTTACCAAGTATTTTCCGGTTTCAGAAGTATTTAATTCTGACAATTTACCCAGTATTTTCCAGTTTCAGAAGTATTTAATTCTGACAATTTACCCAGTATTTTCCAGTTTCAGTTCTGACAATTTACCCAGTATTTTCCAGTTTCAGAAGTATTTAATTCTGACAATTTACCCAGTATTTTCCAGTTTCAGAAGTATTTAATTCTGACAATTTACCAAGTATTTTCAAGTTTCAGAAGTATTTAATTCTGACAATTTACCCAGTATTTTTTCTAGAGAAAGCTTTAAAGGGAAATGAATCGAACACGCCACTCTGTAAATTAAGAGTCATTTGAAATGATGTCTTCAATTCCTTTAAAGGGACTGTACGTGTTATTATTAGTAACCCTCCATGCAAAGATGGCAATTCACAACGGTACCCATAAAAGTTTTGCTTAATCAAATATGAATTAGATATCAAAGTATACAATTTGGAAACCTTGTTATTTTGGGTTCTCTACAAGATAGTGCATGAAAACCTAAAGAGGAATTCTAGGAGTTTAACACAGGGGCGGATACAGGGGGGTGGGCCTGGAAGGACATTCGCCACCCCCTGACAGATTCAGGGAGGGGCGTAGACCCCCCCCCTGAATTTGGAATTTTTTGTTCCTATTTTCAGAATAGCTTCTCAATAGAATGTTTAAGGGAAAGAAACCGTAGTGCAAAACAGTCGGTCTTAATAAACTACAATGTGTGAAAAGATAAAAATCTAGTTTTTTGGTCATTAATTTTGACTCTTTTTGATTCTTTTAAGTAAAAAAAAATTTTCGCCTGCAGCGCGATTTTTTGTTCCTAATTAGCAATTTTTTGTTCCTAAAAAATCTTGCCCCCCCCCCCTCACTTAAATCCTGTATCCGCCCCTGGTTAAACACTTTTAAACCTAGAGAAACGAGAATATATCCTCCAAATTATTGATCAGATAAAGGTACCGGTCTTAATCGGGCATTGCCATCTTTGTATGGAGGGTCACTTTTAATTACGTTTACAGTCCCTTTCAACAAGTAGTTTTTTTTTCTAACACTCCTATCTGGGTTTTTAGCGTATCATTGTGGTAGTTCCCCGGTTTAAGTAATATGTTCTCTTCGGAAGAAAAAAATTCCTCAGGTTTCACAGAAACTGGAGAATGCTGATACCATGGTTGAAAAGCTTTTAAAAGAATTTTAATCGGTTTAATCCATTCTTTGAAGCACCTGGATAATATGTAAATATTGGGGGGCTTGAAAATGCTAAAAGAAGGTTAGCATAAGAAAGTCTTGACTTTATTTTTGTATCAATGGATAGACGGTGTAGAACAATCCCAATTTTTCGAGAATTTTTGTTTTAGTGTGAATCTCATTTCGGCTAACATTGTTGTGGGCAAAGTAACGTGTAGTTTGTGTAACTACTTGTAAAACCCTTCAACACTATAGAGAGCTAAATAATGAAACGAGTTGATAAATATACTTTCAAATTAAGGAAAGATAAATTAATGTAATGAAAGATAGTTAATGAATTGCAGCATGTATTATGTTTTAGCATGAAGTCAGTCTTTCTCCCCNGGCCTAGTGCTGCGGCTAGGACAGGCTAGGGGGTCGAGCGCTGCGGCCACATGGTTAAGTATATCCATGTCTTACATTTAAGATCTATGTACAAAATTGATAGGAGGGGGGGGGGTCCAAAAATCGTTCTCTAGGACAGACCCGACAACTGCGCATCTCAAATAAATAGGCAATTAAATTTTTCTTGTTATAAGCAATTACACTATGTAGAAAAAATCTTATAATTTTCTCTGGGTTTTATTTGAGCCAGATTAGCTTTACACTCAGAGATACCAGAGATATTAAGAATTTGGTTTAAATTTAAATTTAAATAAAACCATGAAAATGTCTCAATCTGAACCAAATCATTCATATATGCGGTAAATTGAAAGCACATAAATGGCAGACCATATTTTAGAAATGACAGGACTAGGGCTATTATGTGATCATACTAATATATTGCTAAAAGAGGTTACCTATGTTGAATGCCGCAATTTCTAAGGGTCAAAGGTGACTTTGAAGCCCTCAATCAAATTATATAATTCCGGTCGGGTTATATATTTAAAACATCACTTTATTGGACCCATAAAACTGTGTAACATGGAAAGACGAATGCTAGACTCAAGTTATAATTTTAAATAGTCCAATGAACACGAAAAACGACAATTCTTGCAATACAATTTAACTTGATAAGTTGATTTTCAAGCTAATTAGCTTTAAAAAAAACTTAAAAACAAATGAGATTGCTTTAATGTCGTCTTCCTATTCCTGCAGTTTACTGAATCCCAGCGCATTTTTGTAAAAATATAACTGTACGCCTCCACACAATTCTTATTCTAATTTAATAACATGGCCAGAACCTAATCCAGACCTAACCTATAAAAATATTGAATAAATATCTTTCATTATTATATTTTAAATAAACCGAAAATAGAATAATTCTGTATAAGAAAAAGAAAGAAGATTGGCTTGGATAAAACTATTTATATGAATAATAGATTCCAATCCAAACCCATTCTAATCTTTCTCTTTCATCCCTTCTCATGGTTAACTTTATTTATTCTTCCCTTTTACAGCCTTTTCCTCTTCTTTTTGTCTACTTTATCCCGTTTTATCTTCTTCCTACCCCTCTCATGTTCCTATTCCCCTTAACCACTTTTATTTGATCTATTTTCTCCTTCGCACTTTTTTCTTTTCTTTTCTTATATATAGTTTTTATTCCTTTTGAACTTTACTTAATCCTATTTGTTTTCTTTTTCTCTTAAAAGAATATGAAGGCTTGCCACAAAATCTCATTTCATATTCCTCATCCCATCTCAGAATTCATTGTTTAAAATATCAAAGGTTTACGACATCAGGTTGCAAAGATAAATTTAGAAGATGTCATTTTTAGATTGGGAACTTGACATTTGACACAAGTTCAATAACTAATCTCATTTCTGGAGTACAATCCAATATAATACAGATCCATCTACCAATACAGATTTATCTACCAATACAATACAGATCCATCAACAAATACAGATCCATCTACCAATACATTACAGATCCATCTACCAATACAATACAGATCCATCAACAAATACAATACAGATTCATCTACCAATACAATCTAGATCCATCTACCAATACAATATAGATCCATCAACCAATACAGATTCATCTACCAATACAATACAGATCCATCTACCAATACAATCAAGATCCATCTACCAATACAATATAGATCCATCTACCAATACAGATCCAGATCCATCTACCAATACAGATTCATCTACCAATACAATCCAGATCCATCTTACAATACAATACAGATCCATCAACCAATACAATACAGATCCATCTACCAATACAGATCCAGATCCATCTACCAATACAGATCCATCAACCAATACAATACAGATCCATCTACCAATGCCATACAGATCCATCTACCAATACAATACAGATCCATCTACCAATACAATACAGATCCATCTACCAATACAGATTCATCTACCAATACAATCTCGAACCATCTACCAATACAATACAGATCCATCCACCAATACAATGCAGATCCATCTACCAATACAATACAGATCCATCTACGAATACAATATAGATCCATCTACCAATACAATACTGATAAACATATAATATGTTAAGAGCTATTTTAGAAATTTTATACGTTATTAAGAAATCTGAATTTAAATAGCCTTGCCTTATGCAAATCTTAAAACCTGCTTCATAGGACTCGAAATTATTTAAATTAATTTCAACTTCAAAGTTAGGGTTTTCTCTGTTTAGTTAGAATCAGAATTGTATTTTCCCATTTCTTTTCCTGAGAAAGAGTAAGGTTAATTTTCTATGAACAATATTCATATTTCCACTGAACAAGTCTTATATTTTTACTGAACAAGATTTATATTTCCACTGTAAAAAGTTCATATTTCCACTGAACAAGGTTCATATTTCCACTGAACAAGGTTTATATTTCCACTGAACAAGGTTTATATTTCTACTGAACAAGATTTATATTTCCACTGAACAAGGTTTATATTTCCACTGAACAAGGTTTATATTTCCACTGAACAAGGTTTATATTTCTACTGAACAAGATTCATATTTCTCCTGAACAAGGTTTGTATTTCTACTGAACAAAATTTATATTTCCACTGAACAAGGTTCATAATTTTTAGTAAACAAGGATTCATATTTTACTGAACAAGGTTAATTTTTCCACTGAAAAAGGTTCATATTTCTACTGAACAAGGATCACATTTCCACTGAACAAAGTTCATATTCCCATTGAACAAGGTCCATATTTCACTGAACAAGATCCATATATCACTGAACAAGGTTCACATTTTCACTGAACGAGGTTCACAGTTTCACTGAACAAGGTTCACATTTTCACTGAACAAAGTTCACAGTTTCACTGAACAAGGTTTATAGGATCACATTTCCTTTGAACAAAGTTCATATTTCCATTATTTTACTGAACAAGATCCATATTTCACTGAACAAGGTTTACATTTTCACTGAACGAGGTTCATATTTCCACTGAACAAGGTTCACAGTTTCACTGAACAAGGTTTATATTTCCACTGAACAAATATGATATTTTCATTGAACAAGGTTCACATTTCCACTGAACAAGGTTCACATTTCCACTGAACAAGGTTCACATTTCCACTGAACAAGGTTCACATTTCCACTGAGCAAGGTTTATATTTTACTGAACAAGGTTCATATTTCCACTGAGTAAGGTTTATATTTCACTGAACAAGGTTTATATTTCCATTGAACAAGGTTTATATTAGTTTGAGTCTAATCATTATTATGCTGAACCAGGGTAGCTCGTGTGAAAACAGCTTGAGCTATCTTGTAGCTCCCCGGCCACAATATATTTAACATTGTCAGTTATTTTATTAATATATGTATGTTTAAACTTTTGATTTCTGGTGACTCTCCATTTATAAAGTGGCATATTCTATTCACAACAGTACGCTTCAAAACGTTGTTCAATTCATAACAGTATCCCTTCAAAACGTTGTTCGATTCACAGCAGTACCCTTCAAAACTTTGTTCAATTCACAACAGTACCCTTCAAAACTTTGTTCAATTTACAACAGTACCCTTCAAAACTTTTTTCAATTCACAACAGTACCCTTCAAAACTTTGTTCAATTCACAACAGTACCCTTCAAAACTTTGTTCAATTCACAACAGTACCCTTCAAAACTTTGTTGTTCAATTCACAACAGTACCCTTCAAAACTTTGTTCAATTCACAACATGACCCTTCAAAACTTTGTTTGATTCACAACAGTACCCTTCAAAACTTTGTTCAATTAACAACAGTACCCTTCAAAACTTTGTTCAATTCACAACAGTACCCTTCAAAACTTTTTTCAATTCACAACAGTACCCTTCAAAACTTTGTTTGATTCACAACAGTACCCTTCAAAACTTTGTTCAATTCACAACAGTACCCTTCAAAACTTTGTTTGATTCACAACAGTACCCTTCAAAACTTTGTTCAATAAAGATTGCAGAAGAAATCCCCAAATTCTATCATCGATTATTTGAAAATTCATTATTTTCAATTCCAGTTTCTATGTGAAGTGACTTATGCCTGTTATTTACACAAACAATACAATTAAACACTTTTCAAGCTACATTACAAAAAAATCTATTTTAATTGGAAGGTTGCCTAAAATTACAGTCTCTTAAATTTCAGTTTACTTTTTTAAAGTAATACTAAATGATGTAAAAGGATCCTCTATACTGAACCAGGACATTTACATAAGAAGTGCAGGGCTCAAGTGTAATATGAAATATTTAATGTTTTTAAAGAATATTTTCTTCCTCATCATTCAACAATATTTACATTTTCTCACCACACACCAGCCCCTCGGATACTATAGTATACATTACAGAAAATAATATATTAAAAAATATATTGTTCCGGCTAGAGATCAGAAAACCATTATGAAAAGAGAATAAAAAACTTAATGGAAATGATCTGAATTGTGTGCTTTTCTGGTAGGATTTATTTCGGGAGCTGTGAGTAATAAATGTTTTAATATTGAAATAATTTTCTAAAAATTATTTACTGTTTCATGAAAGGGAATAAATTTATTAGCTGAGTATGTGAATAAATATTTTAGGTGAGTAAATATTTTAACAAAGTAAGTGAATAAATCTATTACCTGAGTAAGTAAATAAATCTATTAAATGAGTAAGTGTAAAATGTATCTGCTAAGTAAATGAGTAAAACTATTACTTGAGTAAGTATAACAATCTATGTTACTGAGCAAGTGAGTGTAAAAATGTATCTTGTGAGTAAGTGAGTAAATTTATCCAGTTCCCTCCTATTCTCGTATTCAAATCTAGCCTAAGTGTAGAAACCAAGGGGAATACTCAGAATACAATTAATTATAGAATAAAATGGAAACACAATGCATAAAAGAATCTTGAATTCTACTCCTACATCCACAACCTATTTCAATATTAGAGGGACTGTGTGAGCTTAATCTTAAAGGGACCGTCCATGTAATTTATGGAGACCTTCAATTTAAAGAACATGACCATGAGGAACATTTCATAATGTTTCTATCTTAAAAAAAGTTCAACTCCTTTCTTTCCTCTTCTGCATAAATTCCAAGCGACTCACGCATCTCTGTCCCTTTCGTAAAAGTAAATTCAGCCTATATAAAGCATAAAGTCTACCTTGTTGCACCGGCTTGTCCTGTCCATAGAGCCAGGTACAGTACAAACTGGGACCGGAAAGGTTGACCCGGCTCGGAAATTGAAATGTACTACGGCTGCCCGTGGATTTCTATAGAAGAACTATGATTGGATATTTCGGACTTGGTGACTTGGTGAGGTAAAACCAAGCCCTATAGCCTTTGAACAGCTTTAAAGTTGAAGCTGTCAAATAATTTAAAAAATAACTTTTAAAGTTGAATAGATATCAGTGATTCACAAACTAAATAAAAAGGTGACTAATAAATTTTTTTAATTTGTATTATTTTTTTTATGTATTATTTGCATTTTCTAGTTGATTAAATATGACTGTTTTGGTTAAGGTTAAACTAATCTAAATTGATTGGGGTTTAAAACTTTGAGATTTCTGAAAGAAACTAAAATTCTTTATTATAGTTGACAAGAACTTTATCTATCTATCTATCTAGATACATAATATTTATCAACTTTATTCAAAAGGATTATGAATGAAAAGGATTTCACCCTTTGCCACAAATCAAATTTTCTAATCTCCATAGCTTTGCAACCTGATGATGTATCTAACCTTTGATATTTCAAATTTAAATTATTTGAACTAACAGAGTTCATAGTTTGATTTGAAATATCAAAGGTCTGCGACAAAGTGTTGGGAAAGATATAATCGATTAATTGTCGTCCATGAATACAAATATAAAGTAATCCATCTAAGAGATTTAAATGCAAATGAAATGGGGGGGAAAATCAAATTTTCTAATCTCCATAGCTTTGCAACCTGATGATGTATCTAACCTTTGATATTTCAAATTTAAATTATTTGAATTAACAGAATTCATAATCCGAGTTTGTGGCAATTACTTAATTCGTTTTTGAGGAAGAAACCTACCATCGATTAATTGTCGTCCATGAATACAAATATAAAGTAATCCATCTAAGAGATTTAAATGCAAATGAAATGGGGGGGGGGGGTGAATAATGTGTAATTAGTTTTGTAATTGTACCTAAAAAGTACTTATCCTTCCTATCCTTCCTCCGCTTGGGGGGGTGAATAATGTGTAATTAGTTTTGTAATTGTACCTAAAAAGTACTATTTTTGACCACTCTATCAATTTTAGATAAAAACAATTTTCCAACTTTTAAAAAAGTTAAATCTGTGTTATTTCTAGAAACTTGTACCACAACCCTCAACTGGGCATTCTCTTTATATTTTGGTGAACACAGTGTGTAATGTATTGCTTCGCTTTTTACCAAGATGGAAATGAAACAATATATGAAGTTGATTTGTTTAACCTGCCTGAAAATAATCTTTCTTTATCTGACAAGGTTTTTCTTTATTTTAAGATGATAAGGGTTTATTTGCTGGCCGGGGGTTCAGTCCAGAGTGTGCATGCTCTAGCGCCAAAAAAAGGGTCAAGTGGTTGAGACACTTTAAAGCCGACCTGGTCCGATTTTTAAACTATTCACGCTGAAGCTCTCGGTTTTTGTCCCGGCAAACTGTGACTTTTGATCAAAATTTGACCGATTTAGCATTTTTAGGTTTTCCCTTTGATATTTTCTTTTTTCGGTGGATGCGTTTTAAATAAAAAAGAATTCAAAACACAACTCAAATGTTTTGAATTGTAGACCAAAACCCGATTTAAATCCAATTGAAGAAACCGAACGTAACGCATAACGCCAGGGTGTCACTGAGTTACTTGCATCAACTATCGTTTTTTAGAAACATCCTGTAATTTCTTAAAATAAATTTTTTTTGCAATAAGGTTAACATAAAAACTGGTTTTATTGTAAATAAACATCATTGATTTGACAAAGTTAGCCTTCCTATCCTTCCTATCCTTCCTATCCTTCCTATCCTTCCTATCCTTCCTATCCTTCCTATCCTTCTCCTTCCTATCCTTCCTATCCTTCCTATCCTTCCTATCCTTCCTATCCTTCCTTCCTATCCTTCCTATCCTTCCTATCCTTCCTATCCTTCCTATCCTTCCTAGCCTTCCTATCCTTCCTATCCTTCCTAGCCTTCCTATCCTTCCTATCCTTCCTAGCCTTCCTATCCTTCCTATCCTTCCTACCCTGTCCAGGAAAATTCCAACCTTCTTTGTTTAAAATCTTTGTTTTTGTTTTGATAAAACTAGTTCCTTGCAGTTCTAATACGTCACAGTAATCTAATCAGCCCTCCACAGTGAACCAGACAGAAGAAGAAGGTAAAGCTTATGCAACATTACTAATAGCGCGCAGGGGCGTATACAGGTTTTAAGTGAGGGGGGTGCTAGATTTATTTTGGAACAAAATAATCCAGATTTCGGAACCAAAAGATTTTAAGGTAGATATTTTTTTCTATTTTGCACTAGGTTTTCTTTCCCTTTAGTGCTATTGAGAAGCGATTCTGAAATCTCAGAGGGGGGGGGGGCTAGGCAAACCCCCCCGAATCCGTCAGGGGCGTGCAAAGGTCCTGCCGCCCCCTCCCCATGTATTTGTCCCTGAATGCATTTACGGCTTTGTGACCTCGTAGCTCTTTAAGTTTTGATTTTACAATCAAGTATGAAAAAGACAAATCTATCCGATTACGTATTGAAAATTCAAAACTGTTTCGTTCTTTTCATTAGCTCTTTAACTAGAGAAGATATGATTGAAAATAATATATTTACGCGGATTTCACATAAAAAACTTATTCCGACTCAGTTAGCATTTTTTTTACATTTAAAAACCTAGTTCTGGCAAACTATTAAAATCCTTAATTTAATATAACAAGTTGGATTTCCTTATTATTATTTGTAATATAAAACTTTTAGGCGTTATGAGAGGGTAAAGTCATTTAGTTATTTATTAGAACACTGTTCAGATTCTGAACTGGAAACCTCACCTAATCTCATAGTTATATATTTTGATAAAATGGATCTAGAATTTTCTGTTTAGATTTATATAAACCTGAAAGCTTTAATGTTTAATATAATTTCAAACAACCATTTCAAATTGTATTTAATGTTAGGGTTTAATGTTTAAACTTTAAGGTATAAAATAGTAAAATATTAGGATATTTTGAAATCTTAAGTAATATATTTTATTAAGGGGCTTTAAGTACAGTACAAAACAACTGTGTTAGTCGTAAAGGCATTTTTTTTTAAAGAAAAGAGTATTGTTGTACCGATTCTAAAATTATCTTAGGTTAGGGCCATTTTTCCGACAACTTCCTATTCAAGGAACTCGATGCCTAAGGAACACACTTTTCCTTCCTTATATAGGAATTATAAAAGTTTCAAAGCAGAGTAAATGCGTCATAAGAGAAGTATAACAAGGTGGTTTGGGCTCAACTTCCTATTAGTGGGAGGAATCATGCCCCTCTGAAGATTTTTGATCAGTTTAGAAAAATCACGGTAATGTTTCATCGTCTATACGCAACATACCATCTACTGAACTTCTGACCTACTAACTTTCAGACCTACTGTAATATCGGACCTACGCTAGCTGTTTATTTTTGTATTATTTAAGGGTAAGGTTACGTTAAGACAATTTTGGGCCGAGCACTGCGGCTAGAGCAGGCTAGGGGCCGGGCGCTGCGGCCATAAGTCCATATAGCAGCTGTAAAACCACGTGCTAGTAGGTCGGATGTGTAGTATAGCGGATCACTAATGAGCAACAAAGAAGAGCGTGTCTGTCGGGTAGAAAATCTATCAATGCAAACATGAAAATCCGCAAAATGTACGAATAAAAAATGGAGGCTTGAAAAACAACATTTGAAAGCTAACATTGTATCTAGAAAAGAAGAAGCGACGCGCCCTATATTGCTTTTTTTCTTTTACAAGAAGTGAAGAAGCATGCCTAAAATCTAGATATACAGATATCAAGGCGAAAGATAGAATAATAAAAAGCGTTATTAAAATTATTTCAATTAAAAAAACTATATTAAAAACTCTGTTTCTATAGACCACCAACATGACGTAATCAAAATTTTATTATTTGTTATGATGAAAAAATTTGTTGTTTATACAGGATACTCTTCATTAATTTACCAGATTATTTCAACCAACTTTCATAATGGAATCCAATATTCTAGGGAATAGGGAAAAATAGAAAAGTGCAATTTTATCAACATCAACAGAATCTAATAAATGTTTCATGAGCAATAGTTAAACTGTAGAATTATATATATATATTGGAAGCTTTCCTACTTTTACATTGTTCACTCTGTGCAATTTATTTTTAAGAAGAGAAGAAATGCTAGGTGTGGGGGGGGAGGTTTATATAAAAATCAATTACAACTCTGAGACCTTAGGAAAAACAAAATACTCAAGAAAGTTTAAATACTTAAGGCAGTTAATTAAAGCTATTAAAATCTGATCAATTTTAAAAGTTTCTGCCAATAGTTTTTTAACTAAAAGTGCCACGCTAGGGAAGCTAAGTATCCTATTGCATTTTTTGGTCCGAAGAAAACTGTTAATTTCAAATACTCTTTAAAAAATACATTATTATTAATTATTTACAGATGCTTAAGGATAGTTTAAAGGGTATGTTGGCGTAATTATAAGTTACCCTGCTTCTTAAAATAAGATAAAGATGTTCTTGTTTTTTTATCTGAAAATTGTATAATTTAAAATATCAGTGTCTCTAGAAGGAAGGAAGGAAAGGAATTGAGTCTTTGATACAAACTGAAATTTTCTAATCCCTATATATTTACATCCTGGTGGTGTAAACCTCTGATATTTCAAACTTAGATAAATTTATCTAACATAATTCATACTTTGAAATATCTATGATGTTCGACATTGGGGTGAAAAGATATAGGGGTTAGAAAATCAAAGTTTGTGGCAAATACTCCATTCCTTTTCAATTCAATCAATACATTTAATTGAAAAAAATCATACCATATTCAATTGTATCGTCCTTTAAAAAAATAACAGTAATTTTCGCACGAACTTTTTTCTCCATTTTCAATCTTTAAAAATCCACAAAACCCTCTCGAGGGCTGGTTATTGTGTTGAGACTTAAGAAAGGTGTTTGATGTTCTTTTATTCTTCTACTAAGCAGGCTTAAATTTTGTAAATTCTAATTTACATATATTTAGAAGGTTCTAGAATTCTCCTATAGTTTATACGTAAAACTACTCTACAATGCACTAAACACAATATTTGTGTGTAGGAAAATATGTAAAATATTTAGATTTAATAATTCTAAATGTTACAATGTATTCCATATTTGTCTGGTATAAGAAAATATTATATTTAAGCCATGGTTAAGTATATTTTCCCTAAAAAGTATTTCAGGATTATTTAATATTTATTCATAGACATAGGATAGATCAGGATAGAATCCAGGGATTGATAGATATAAATTACTTTTATGCTAATCATCTATTTTTCGTAAATATTTAAATACATTTGTGATTTTTTATTTTTGCATGTCAAACTTGAAAAAGTAGACTATTCGTGCTACTTTTTTATAACTTACATCCTACATGTGTTACTAAAGTATTTCTGTATTTTATGTTTGATTTATATTTTAGGTGAGTTGGATTTGGTTGAAACTGTGACAGGTTCTCCGGAACCAACCATTTACTCCTGATGCAGTTTATACTCAGGGTTCTAGGTTCAACTAAGCTCTCCTCAACTGTCGTGGTAAACTTTAACCCAGAGTGTGAAGTAAAAATCAATACGAAAAGTGTTGAACTAAACTTTAATATTTATCTCTTATGAAGATTCATTTTTAAAATGGCCTAATTCATCTTCTAATTCATCTTCTAACCATTCATAAAAGAAAAAAAAAGTTTTATGAGAATTGTTGTTTCTCTTAAATTATCTAAAAGGCATCATTAAAGGCTTATTTTAAACTGAGTGTTCACCCTGTAGAATTGGTTACTGAGTGTTCACCCTGTAGAATTGGTTTTCTGAGTGTTCACCCTGTAGAATTGGTTTATCGAGGGTTCTCCCTGTAAAATTAGTTTATCAAGGGGACACCCTGTAAGAATTAATTCATCAAGGGTTCTCACTGTAGAATTGGTTCGCCCTACCATATGATTATACATGCTTTGCAGACGAGTACTCCATTTGTATAAGAAGTATTAGTCTGATGAACATTTACTGCGTATACAATAACCTATTCTGAACATTTTATATACAAATGGAGTACTCGTCTGCAAAGCATGTATAATCATATGGTGGGGCGAACCGCGTCAGTTATATCTCCCTTCTATTCCTTACTCCCTGGTCCACCCTGTAGAATAGGTTTATCCAGAGTTCACTCTTTAGAAAAGGTTTACCCTGTAGAATTGGTTAATCAAGGGTCCACCCTGTAGAATAGGTTTTTAAAGGGTTAACCGAGTAGAATTTGTTTATCAAGGGCTAACCCAGTAGAATTAGTTGATCAAGGGTTAACCCAGTAGAATTTTTTTTTTCGAGGTAATGTAATAGGTCTACCCTGTGATAGGTTTATCAAGGGTTCACACTGTAGAATTAGTTTATCGGGGGTCCACCATGTAGAATTTGTTTTTCAAGGGTTCACACTGTAGAATAGGTTTATCAACAGTTCACCCTGTAGAAAAGATTTATCAAGGGTTCACCCTGTAGATCTGTTTTATCAAGGGTCGACCCTGTTTAATAGATTTATCAAGGGCTCACACTGTAAAATTGGTTTATCTAGAGTACACCCTGTAGAATTGGTTTATCTAGAGTACACCCTGTAAAATTGGTTTATCTAGAGTACACCCTGTAGAATTTGTTTATTCTCGTGTTTTTGCTTTCAGCAATCTATTCTTATTTGGTGAAAGGAAAACTACTGTGCTGAGTACTGCAGGGGGGATACAAGGATAACTAAACTCAACTAGAATTAATTTAAGATTTTAATCTTACACTTTCATCCATTTACGCAACCAAATAAGTTTGCTCTTTCTCGGATGTAAAATGGATAAAATTCATTTGATTTTAAGATTTTTTTTAAAATGAAAATCTGTGGAATAAGAGCTTTCACTAAAGAGAATTTAAAGGTTACACGAAATAATATTTGACAATAAACGTAATTTTATATTGATCACACTAAATAAAATTAAGAAATGATGATAGCAAAATATTAATAAAAAAGGATAATAGAAATAATGATTTAAAATTACAATGATAACAACAATTGTAACTATTATTATAAAATTCATAATAAACAGGATTGCCCCGCAGGATGAAACGATAAGTTTGAAGATATAAAGGTTGAATTTGGTTTTTAGTTTTAGATATATTCTTTTACATGGTAAAGAAAACATGTTAAAGCTGCCGGGAACCAGAAATATGTAGAGAAAGAGAAAGAATGACAAAATTTCGGACAGTCGTCTCTTAAGTTTCATCCTTTGTGAGTAACCCTCTAACCCTGCATGCAGAGGAGAAAAATAATCAAGGGATTGAACAAGAACAACTGTCAACTATTTTCTTGTCCATGAAATTTATTTCCCCTAATAAGATAAACCCAGCTTAAAAAAACTGCAATTTCACAATTATAATTTTATAAATCATTTTATGAAGCATTTTTAAAATGCAAAATTTTGCCGCTAGATGGCAATCCTCCACTGATGGTAAACCTCGAGGATGCAGGAAAACTTTCTAACCTCCAGGTGTCGCGTTAAATAACGCCCGGGCGTGAGATAATGCCAACGCTAAATAACTCCCAGATATGAGAAAATGCCAGGACTGTGACGTAAAATAACGCCCAGGTGTGAGATAATGCCAGGATTGTAACGTCAAATAACGGCCGGGCGTGAGAAAATGTCAGGACTGTGACGTTAAATAACGCCCAGGCGTGAGATAATACCAGGACTGTGACATTAAATAACGCCCGGGCGTGAGATACTGCCAGGACTGTGACGTTGAATAACGCCTGGGCGTGAGATAATGCTAGGACTGATAATGCCAGGACTGTGAAGTTAAATAACGCCCGGGTATGAGATAATGCTAGGACTGTGACATTTAAAACCGACCGGGAAAATATTTTGCCAGGGTAGATTGGCACTTTTATAATACACAATATTAAATTATGAACATTTATAACGCAAACTTTGTTGATGAATTTTAAGTTTTTAAATGTAACAATACTAGAAAAAATGTAAAAAACCAATATTCCATCTCGAATATCTTCTTCCTTTCAAAGAATATAAAAGCTAAGATATTTTTAACTTCTATCACTTTCTCATGTAAAATTTATTAACGATAATTTCATTTCACACCGGACAGACATCTTTGTAAAGTCTTTCCTATTCCATTCTCTCTCTTCGAAAATAATTAAATAAGCTAATCCTTTATATTCAAAAATAATTTGTTTGCACTTAATGGTTTTGATTTTCTCTTTCATAATATTCATGTAGCAGTATTTTACTGCACAATACACAAATTGCACAATTGAGGAAGATCCGTATTTGTCGTCTTGCAGATAAATGTCGTCTTTTGGCAAAATGTCGTTTTCTATATATTTCCTCCAGAAATATACAAAAACGTTTTGGTCTGTTACAGAAAAATGATTTTAGTATTAAATGTATTTTAAAATTAACAATATAAATATTAATAAATAAATAAATAAATATTATTACAATAAAGACGACGTGATAAAAAAAAACAATTTCCAATTCATCTCTATATATACACCGACCACTTTATGTCCAATGGAAGTACTGGATCGGTATAGAAATATGTGTGAGCAGCTCTGTTTTCTGGTTCACACTGTGTAAAATACAAAAGTCTAGCATTGTTTTCATAGGTTTGAAATCGAAGACTTATAACTTATGAGTTATAAATAGTTTTTGTGAATAACTAAGGTGTTGAAACGAAAACAAAGGCACTGGTGGCCCATGTTTAGTTTCCTTCTCGTGCAATTGTATGATCTTCCTCCTCTTCCTCCACTTCCTCCACTTCCTCCACTTCCTCCACTTCCTCCTCTTCCTCCACTTCCTCCACTTCCTCCTCTTCCTCCTCTACCTGATATATCCTGGAGTATCCTGATAAATCCAAGAGTATTCTAACATATCCTGATATATCCTGATTCTAGAGTATACTAATATGTTCTGGAGTATTCTGATATATTCTGTAGTATTCTGATATATTCTGGAGTATTCTGATATGTCCTGGAGTATTCTGATATATCCTGGAGTATTCTGATATATCCTGGAGTATTCTGATATATCCTGGAGTATTCTGATATATCCTGGAATATTCTTGTGTATTCTGGAGTATTCTAATATATCCTGGAATATTTTGATATATCCTCAAGAGTATTCTGATATATTCTGGAATATTCTGATATATCCTGGAGTATTCTGATACATCCTGGAGTATTCTGATATATCCTGGAGTATTCTGATTTGTCCTGGAGTATCCTGATATATTCTGGAGTATTCTGATATAACCTGGAGTATTCTGATGTGTCCTGCAGTATCCTGATATATTCTGGAGTATCCTGTTATATCCTGGAGTACCCTGATATATATACTGGAGTACCATGATATATCCTGGAGTACCCTGATATATCCTGGAGTATTCTGATGTATCCTGGAGTATTCTGATATATTTTGGAGTATTCTGATATATCCTTGATTATTCTGATATACCCTGGAGTATTCTGATATATCCTGGAGTACCCTGACATATCCTGGAGTATTTTTATATATCCTGGAGTACACTGATATATTCTGGAGTGTTCTGATATGTTCTGGAGTACCATGATATATTCTGGAGTATTTTTATATATCCTGAAGTACTCTGGTATATCCTGGAGTATTCTTATATATTCAGGAGTATCCTGATATATCCTGGAGTATTTTGATATATCCTGGAGTATTTTGATATATTCTGGAGTATCATGATATATTCTGGAGTACCATGATATATTCTGGAGTATCCTGATATATCCTGGATTATTTTGATATATCCTGGAGTATTTTGATATATTCTGGAGTACCATGATATATTCTGGAGTATTCTGATATATTCTGGAGTACCATGATATATCCTGGAGTATTCTGATATATCCTGGAGAATCCTGATATATTCTGGAGTACCATGATATATCCTGGATTATTCTGATATATCCTGGAGAATCCTGATATATTATGGAGAATCCTGATATATTTTTGAGTATTCTGATATATTCTGGAGAATCCTGATATATCCCGGAGAATCCTTAAACATACTGTCCTGACAGTTTCTGGAGTATCCTGATATATCCTGGAGTATATGTCCAGAGTATCCAGATACATCCTGGAGTATGTATCCTGGAGTACCTTGATATATCCTGGAGTATCCCGGACTGTTATGATCAACGAGGGTATGGTGGTTATGATACATCCTAAAAATCACGAAACCTCGTTTCTTGTTTTAATTCACGAAACCTTCAGTTTATATTTTGGTTAAATAAAGACAAAACCTGTACATGTACGGTATACCTACCCTACCAACACAACTTAAAGGTTTATTTTTTTAAATTACCATTTTTAGTTTTCAAAAGTTAATCCCTAGATTAAAAGTTTTCTTAGTTTGCTTTATTTCCAATCACGAAACCTATTTAACGAAATAGATTTCAATTGTTGATCTATTAAAGCTTATTAATGGATTTAATGTTATTGGCCGAATCTTTTTGTTTTCCTTTGCTCTTCTTCATTTCCCTTAAATTTCTTTATTTACCTATTATTAGCTTGTACCGGTGTCATGGGAAAAGAAGCATGAACAGTTTTTAATTATCTTTCATTGCAGGCATTTCTTTTATGGATTCAGCCAACATTTTTCTTGATAAATTATGTAAACAAAACAATTAAACCTTAAACATTATCATAGCATTTTGGAAATATTTTATTTTTGTTCAGTTTTAAAATCTTAAATTGTATATTACAGCAATGAATAAAAAGATATTAATTAGACCAAATATTTTTAAAAGGATTATGTAACGATTAAAAATTGCCATCTATGTATTATATCTTCAGAACCCTGTAAATCTCCATTTGAAAAATAATATTTGAGTTGTTCTATTTTTTCATTTTTAAATTGATATTCCGCTTCAGGTTCCATTCCTCCGACAGTAATAGCCCCGGGTTTCCCACATTTTTTTAGTCTATGTTACCCCAAAATTTCAGCCAATTTGGTCCAGCCGTTTGGCCAGCAATAGCTAACATATAAATATATATACAAATATATATATGAACGAAGAGCTTTATTATATGAAGATATATATATTTCTGCTTGTTTTCCAACTTGTATATTCTATTTTCTATAAAAAATTCCTTGCTTTTTAAAACATTGTGTTACTTTTTATTTTTTTTAGGGAGATCAACGTTTTTTTTTAAGTAATTAGCTTGAGTCATTTAAATCGACTGGTGTAATTTTATTCTAAAAAATAAATGGGTTAAATTAACAACAATAAATTAAACTTTTTAAATTTAAACCTGTCTTAAAGCACAGTAAATTGCTTCACATAGGAAAATCTAAAATCTAGAAGCAGTATTTTTATGAAGCTGGTTAAATGAGAGTATTAAGGTTCAGTTTAGAATTTAATCCGTTAAATAAGCTAAAAGCATTATTTTCTCCTCCACAATTACAGCCAGATGTGCCCTGTGCACTGTACACACAGCGTATACCTAATTTTCCTGAATACATTACATAATCAAAAAGGTTTTCTTCATTTTTATCACGATATAAAAAGTTTTGCTCTAAAGAATTTAAGAAATTAATTAGTTTTTGATAAACTATTGAACAAGTCAAAAACAAAACTTAATTTTTAGATTTTTTTTTGCAATTTTTAAAATATAGGAATTGAGTCTTTGCCTTAAACTTAATCTTCTAATCCATATATCTCTTCAACCTGATTGTGTAAACCTTTGATAGTTCAAACTTAGATTACTTGATCTAACAGAATTCATAGCTTGAAATATCCATATCTCAATTCCTAAAAATAACTTTTATGTAGATAGTTTTAAACTGTAATACATTTTTTTTTAAATCACAAACCTTTAGGTAATTTTAGTTTTGTTATTCTTCCTGCCTTCCTTTTCTTCATGTTCTTCCTGTTTTTCTTATTTTCCTGTTCTTCCTTCTGTTTCTCTTAATTTCCTGTTCTTCTTCCTGTCTTCCTTATTTTCCTGTTCTTCTTCCTTTCTTTCTTATTTTCCTGTTCTTCTTCCTTTCTTCCTTATTTTCCTATTCTTCTTCCTGCATTTCTTAATTTCCTGTTCTTCTTCCTTTCTTACCTATTTTCCTGTTCTTCTTCCTGCCTTCCTTATTTCCCAGTTGTTCTTTCTGTCATCCGTATTTTCCTGTTCTTTTTCCTGTCTTCCTTATTTCCCTATTCTTCTTCCTGTCTTCCTTATTTTCCTACCCTACTTCCTGTTTTCCTTATTTCCCTGATATTCTTCCTGTTTTTCTTATTTTCCTGTTCTTCCTTCTGTCTCTCTTAATTTCCTGTTCTTCTTCCTGTCTTCCTTATTTTCCTTTTCTTCTTCCTGCCTTGCCTTCCTTATTATCATATTCTTCTTTCTGCCTTCCTTATTATCCTATTCTTCTTCCTGCCTTCCTTATTATCCTATTCTTCTTCCTGCCTTCCTTATTATCCTATTCTTATTCCTGCCTTCTTTATTTCCCTATTCAACTTCCTGTCTTCCTTATTTTCCTAATTCGGTTTTTCCTGCCTCCCTTTTTCCTTCTTCAGTTTTTCATGCTTGCTAGGCATGCAAGGAAACACTTAAACCACTGTTGTTTAAAAGAACACAACTCGATAATACTCTTTACATGTTTTACAAATTCCATGGAATCTTTCTAAACCCAAACTAGGAGAAACCAAATATAGATTAGTTGTTGCGGAACCTGTATATACACTTTTAAATTTATATTATATTCACAATCCACACCTTAAATTTATATTAAGGTAGAACTGTACAGTGTGCAGTACATGGCGTTACATTAGGAGGTTTATACGGCATTCAATTTAATACAAATGAATGAATTTGAGAAGTTTGATAGCAATGAACGAAGACTCGAATGGCAATGGATGAAGAGTTTGATGGGAATAGTAAGGAAATTGATGACAGTAAATGAACAGTATGATGGGAATCAATAAAGAGTTCTATAGGATTGGATGAAGATTATGCTGGTAATTTATGATGAGTTGGATGGAAATGAATTAAGAGTTTGATGGGAATTAATGAAGAGTTTGATGGGAATAAATTAAGAGTATGATGGGAAAGAATAATTACATTGGTGAGAATCAATGAATTGTATGCTGGGATAAATGAATAGCGATGGGACTAAATGAAGAATATGTTGGAAATGAATAAATGGAATCAATGAATGAAGAATATATGGGAATGAATGAATAGTGTGATGGCAATAAATGAACAATGTGATGGGAATGAATATGGATTTTTTATATTTTTCAATGGTCCGTTCCTCCGAATTTTCTATTTTAAAAGAATTTGTTTGGATTTCTACTAAAACCTCTTTAAGATTTGATTTTAGAGCATTTACATATTCAATTTAATTCAATTTCCCCCCCCCCTCCCTTCCCCATCTGCTCAAGCATATTGAATATTGAATAGTCGAAAGTATTTCTTGAACTTTTATCATGATTTGTCTCTGAATCTGTAAAGACCGTATCCGAGTATGTTTTATCATGATTTGTCTCTGAATCTGTAAGGACCGTATCCGAGTATGTTTTCTATTTTCAACAGGAAATCTTAGAAATTGGTAATAATATAATCAACATTCTTTCAATTTGTTTTTAATGATCGTTTTTGAAAGAACATTTAAAAAAATATAATTTACTTCTTTCGTTTTTTGGAAATTTTAGAGGGTATATTTTAGAGGGTATATCTTTGAATTAAACTTCCGGGGGTCTGTACATTTGTGTAGATATAAATGTAAGAATAAGAAAATGATAAGAATAATCATAGGAAATAATATGTCGAACTTAACATTGACTTAACCCATTCACGACACCGCGGGTTTCATGACGATAACCTGTTTTAAATTTCTAGCTCTATACACTGTACAGTGTACACTGTATGTACATCACGCTGCCCCTTTAGTAAAAGTAAATTCAACCTATATGAAGCATAAAGTCTGACCGCGTCATCCTTGTTGCACCGGTTAGTCCTGTCCATAGAGCTAGGTACAGTACAAACTGGGACCGGAAAGGTTGACCCGGCTCGGAAATTCAAATGTACTACGGCTGCCCTTGACATATACTATACATGGTGTAGATTGTATCACATAGATCCAGCCTGGTCTGAAAAGTTGCATCAAAGGAATTGAGTCTTTGCCACAAACTCTGATTTACTAATCACTACATCTTTGGAACCAAATGTGGCAGACCTTAGATATTTCAAACTATGAATTCTGGTAGATCAAATAATCTGAGTTTGAAATATCAAAGGTTTACAACATCGAGTTCTAAAGATATTGAGGTTTAAATATTTGATTTTGTTCCAAAGACTCAATTCCTTTCAAGGCTGCATCGACTTTAAAAAGTCTCAACGTCTTGGCTTGGCCTTTGTTTTTTTTTGAAGCTCTGAACTGTACACTTTATAACACTAAAGCACTTATTTTTAGCTTTTTTTAAAAGAAGGAATCGACAAAACTCTCGTCGCTTTTTGTGCCAGAGCTCACAACCTATGATCACTTTGAATATTTACCCTCTTCAGTATACTCTACCCAGTTCACTTTTTAGTTTACTTTGTTCTGTACATGCTTCGATTCTACATTGTACATGTACATGTACTTATAAGAAAGTTACGTTTGAAAGACTATTTCTTGTATCCTAATTATAAAAAGGTTTTGAATCATCTTTAATTAATTATTAATTTCTCAGTTTGGACAAATGTTTTACTATATATTTCTGTATATTTTTATATATTTATCAATAAATTACCGAAAAATAATCCATTATTAATCTAAAATTTTGAAAATATGATTTGTTTGTAGTTGTATATTGTAGTAAATAAAATCTCAAGTATAGGAATTGAACCCTCCTGGGGGTATCAGTTATTCAAGGTTTCTGGAATCCACATAGAATAAAATATAGTATATAGTATACAAGGCCGGATATTGGAGAGATCTAGAACCGGATATCTCTATAAACTCATCCTTTAAACGTTTAGAACAACAAAAATGTTCTGAAATCTAGTTATTTGGTCTAAACCATCATTAATTTCTTTTTAACAAAATCTTGAAACTAATCATTTAGTATTTCTCAGGATTATTTGGTTTTTATGTATATTTTTTCGTAGATTTCTTTAAGCAATCATATTTGTACAACTGTACATAAAACGAAGATTTTAAATCTGTGTACACTTTTTAAAATTTACTTTACTAGATACATGCGAAAGATAAACCAAACTACAAATTCTTGTAATGTTAAAAAAAAATTCCGAAAATCAATATTTAAAGGTTATGTGCATAAATTATAGCGAGGAAAATTTGTAGATTAAATTCAAAATTTTAAATTCAAACCTATAATTTTTTGTTTGTATAATGAATAAAAAATATATATATTGTATTTGTATGTACTATGTACAGTGTAAATATGTGTACTTTGTACTATGTACAATGTACATATGTGTATGTACTATGTACAATATACATATGTGTATGTACTATGTACAATGTACATATGTGTATGTACTATGTACAATGTACATATGTGTATGTACTATGTTAAATGTACATATGTATAAGGGAGATAATGTATTTAGAGAAAAAATTGAAAATTTATCTTTGCCGCGCTTCTTTAGATTTTCATGGTAAAATAGAAATGTTTTAGGTTTCACTGATTTTTAAATTACTGGGTTAAGTGATAGTAAGTCCAGAGCCATGAACTTTTGAATGAGGGGTTGAGTCCTTTACCTTAACTGGAACCAGATTTATGATATATCATCGATCATCTTTGGTCGAATAAAAAAGTTTAAGTCCTAAACTTATCAATGATAAGAGTTTGCGCTGACCTAGTTCAATATAATGAAAGACAAGATGTGATATTCTTCCATAAAGAATTGTTTAGATAACCTTTCTGTTTAACAAACACAATACCTTGTTTATTAAATGATACTTGAGCATGCTAGAATAATAATTCATCGGCCTGATATATATCAGAGCATCAGAGCAATGTACTGCAGTGTACATCATTCCAAACATGTTATTTGCTAATATTGTTGGAGGAAATATAGCTAAAAATCAAAAACTGCAAATCATGATGATTTAACTTATTCATAACTTTGTGACTTGCAATTTTTTGTTTCAATTTTTATATAATTCAAGTGGCCATGTGTATAGATTTTTAAATCTATCAAGATAGTTTATGTTCCCGAAATGATGGTTTATGTTATTGGCAAGATGGTTTATGTTCCTAGAAAGTTATAGATGTACCTTAAAAACGTTTTATGTTCCCAGCAAGATAGTTATGTCCCTGTAAAGATGGTCTATGTTCCCAGCAAGATAGTTATGTCCCTGTAAAGATGGTCTATGTTCCCAGCAAGATAGTTATGTCCCTGTAAAGATGGTCTATGTTCCCAGCAAGATAGTTATGTACCTGCAAAGATGGTCTATGTTCCTAGCAAGATAGTTATGTCCCTGTAAAGATGGTCTATGTTCCCAGCAAGATAGTTATGTCCCTGCAAAGATGGTCTATGTTCCCATCAAGATAGTTATGTCCCTGTAAAGATGGTCTATGTTCCCATCAAGATAGTTATGTCCCTGTAAAGATGGTCTATGTTCCCAGCAAGATAGTTATGTCCCTGTAAAGATGGTCTATGTTCCTAGCAAGATAGTTATGTCCCTGCAAAGATGGTCTATGTTCCCAGCAAGATAGTTATGTCCCTGTAAAGATGGTCTATGTTCCCAGCAAGATAGTTATGTCCCTGTAAAGATGGTATATGTTCCTAGCAAGATAGTTTGTATATTGTCTGGTTTTGCTCCTGGTTCTGTTAAGGGAGGATGGTAATATCAATTAGAATAAGATTACCCGCCTCTATTCTCCAGGGTACAGGAAACGTCAATATTGACACAACGAATATAATTGATTGATTGATTGTATTCTTTCATTATTTATATCAAACTTATTTGGTCAGGTATAGATCGTAGTTAGTTATTATTAGAAGATTAGTAATATTCCAGATTATACACTTGGGATATCATACAGTCAGATAACTTAGTAATGATTGTAGTCTTTGTTCTTACTTTTGGGTATGATATAAAGAGATGAATTTGGTTTCAAGAAAGGGATACAAATAGCTTTATGAAACAAACGTTTCATAAAATTATCTATAACACTATTATTCGGCACGACGTGCTATAAAGTTTTTGGATTTAAATTTTCTCTATATCTCGAAGGTTATCGCCTTTTTAGATAATATTTTGTCCCTCGCTAAAGCTTGAAACAAAATTAAATCTAAAAAGGCTTGAACCTTCTCGATAAAGAGAAAATTTCTGTACAAAAACTTTTTAACACTGCGAACCAAAATAACAGTGTTATAAATAGTTATTATAGTTGGATAATATGCAGGAAATAGGTTGTTTAAAATACAGGGTTAACCACAAAGAATGAAAATTTAATGACAACCTAAAACACTTTTAATATTACTACTTGAAGGTATTTAGATCTTTTGACTTTTAACGGTAAAACATTTAATTTGGTTAATTATTATTTACCGTTTGGTTTGATTTTAAAATTTGATTTATTACAAATATAAAACTTATCATAAAGTCTTTTTTATTATAAAAATCCAAAAGTACCGCAGGAATTTTAAATTGTATGAAAATAAAGTTGTTTCACACTCTGCAGTACTTAAAGTTATTTATCATCTTTCAAAAACTTGAATTTTATATTTACACGTAGTTTTCTGAATTTATAAAAAAAAATTGTTTAAGATTTGAATTAAAAAGATGCGGTATGTAAAGGTTTCTCTCCTGTTCATACAACACTTGGCGGATCAACTTCTCCTGAAAGATAAACACTAATTCCCTGTAAAGGAAAGACCAATAGAGCGAAAAATAGAAGATAGTGTCGAGTGACAAGTTTGCTTTTATCCCAAAGTTTTCCCTCCAATCATTTTCAATTCTTCTACGAGAGAAAGTTGAAAAATACAGAAAGTTTTCCTGAAGAAAATCCTAAAATCCTAGATGGAAAATTCAAGTTGTAGATTTTAAACCAATGAGAAAAGGAAATCAGTTTTTATTAAATTACATCATTAACTACGGAACCGATTAAATAATTAATCAGAGCTGAAAACTTTGGAATGAGATATCCTTAATCCCGATTACTTAATATGAGTATCCAATGGACACACTTTTGATTTTCTTCTTAAACCGCTCTTTCTTGAATGTAGTAGAGAAAAATCAAAAACCGGTTTTAAAAAAAGAGAGTCCCTCCCGTTTCTGTATATTAATCTTAAATGGCGCGCAAAATTTCAAATTTATAGGCTTCATATATGCGACTCTGATTGGTTGAATTTTATACACTTTTCAGGATATAAGCACAAGATTAGGTTAGTCTCGATATTAAGAAAAAGAGAGGATCAAGCATTAATCTCTATATCCACCATTCTAAAGTTTTAAGCTCTGAATAAATTGAACTAGCATCAAGGAAGGGTGCGGAGCACTCTGAATTTCCTGTATTTATTGTTTATCACGATCAATGATCTTGGCATGTACCAGTAGCATGCGTAGAAGATCTTCTTATAAAGGATAAATTGAATACTTATACGGATAAAGAAAGAAAATTTTCTGTTATTGTTTTAACCGCTATCATCTAAAATATATAATAATATATAATATTATTGGGAGATAAGCTATAATCTTTATCGCGTATTATGTTTATGGGATACGAACAACTATTTAGACTTAGATAAAGACGGATTATCTATCCTTTAGCAAGGTTTGTGAGTTTGGAGGATTGGGACGGAGAATCTATCCTCAAGTAAGGTTTGCAAAGATGGAGAAGAGGGACGGAGAATCAATCCTCAAGTAAGGGTTGTGAGGATGGAGAAGAGGGACGGAGAATCTATCCTCAAGTAAGGTTTGTGAGGATGGAGGAGAGGGACGGAGAATCAATCCTCAAGTAAGGTTTGTAAGGATGGAGAAGAGGGACGGAGAATCTATTCTCAAGAAAAGATAGTTTAAGGGATGAGCGAAGAGAGAACAAATTTATATTTTTTCTTAAATGTCACATATATCAGCATCTAGAATCTCATTATCAACGTCCAAATTTTATTGTCTAGACCCCCTCACCGCACCCCAAAAAAACTTTCTCCTCCCCTCTAATCCTTGTTTAACATCCCTGGAATAGTGGTGTCAATATTGGTTGTGTGTGAGGATACGGGAAGGATAAAGGGATGAACGGATATGAGAACTAACCTCTGTTTATTAAATAAACATAAATTCAGTTAAGGACAATATTCTCATCAGGGTTGGGAGCAGGGAGTAGTTGGGAGCATGGGGTAGTTGGGAGCTGGGGTCACTTTGGAGCAGTAGGTTAGTTGGGAGCTGGGAGAAGTTGGGAGCTGGGAGTAGTTGGTAGCAGGGGTAGTTGGGAGCTAGGGGTAGTTGGTAGCAGTGGGGTAGTTGGAAGCTGGGAGAAGTTGGGAGCTGGGAGAAGTTGGGAGCTGAGAGAAGTTGGGAGCAGGGAATGGGTGGGAGCAGGGCTGACAACTGGAAGCAAGGGTGAGGATGGGAAGCAGGGGGGTAGTGGAAGCTGGTGGTAGTTGGGAGCAGGGCTGACGAATGAAAGCAAGGGTGATAATAAGGAGCAGGGTTGGGGGTTTGGAGCAGGGATGATGGATGGGAGCAGGGATTATAGATGACAGTATGGTCGGCGGTTGGGATCTAGAACGACGGATGGAACCAGGGTTGGCGGTTAGTAGATGGGAGCCGGGGCTACAGATGGGAGCAAGGGTTTGGATGGGATCAGGGATGTGGATGGGCGCAAAGGGGATTAATAGGAGCAAGGGGATGGGTTGGAGCAAAGCTTATGGTAGGGAGCAAGGAATGCGTTTGACTGGTTGTGGGCAGAGGTTTTGATTGAAAAAATATGACAATGATAAAATGAAAATAATAAAAAATATATTAAATATTAAAATCTCCTCTAAAACCTCCTTGTCTATAAAGTCTTAAGATTAAATTTGTTTCAAAATTTCTTTTTCTTTTTGTCAACTTTTCCGACTGTTGTCTTGACATCTTTGATCTACCTGATATTCGTTCTGTTTCATAGTTCTTCTTTTTTTATCAAGATCCACAGGATAGAGATAATCATTTCTTTTTATCTTCTTATCCCCCCCCCATCATGTTTATCTATAATATTCTCCTCCTGAGCTCACAATGTTAAGTTATAAATCATATTTAAATGATTTATTCTTCGAAAACGTGAATATTGGAAGTTTCTCTTTCCCCTAAAAAATCACAATCTTTGCACAAACCCCCCCCCC
>NW_019396131.1:24389-126325 GCF_000591075.1 Eurytemora carolleeae | reverse complement strand
ATGAATTATGTTAGCTTAACTTATCTAAGTTTGAAATATCAAATGTGTACAACATCGGGTCGTTAAGATATTGGAATTCGAAAATTTAAGTTTTTGATATTTCTGAGCTCCTGAAAACGCTATAAAAATGTTCACAATAATAAATTTATTGATTTTATTAAACCTCAAAATCAAAGAAATATATTTATTGGATTTGTGATCACAAAAAAATGAATCATTTCTAGAATATATATTTGTTCAATAAGAATCTAATTAATGAGCAACTATATTTTGCAAGAACTGATGCAACTAAGCTTGTCAATTTTCAGGTCTCCATCTGCTGTAGAAAATAAATTTAAAGTTCATTTGCTCAGAGCAAACTAAGACCTCTTTATTTATTTTTTTCATGATAAAAGTTTGTTGAAGAAGATAGTGGTTGGTTAGAGATGTGTTTAGAATTATGTTAAGGGATAAAATTGTTCCCAAGGGACAATTTATAGATTCTCTCCAGCACATCTGCTGTAGAAAATAAATTTAAAGTTCATTTGCTCAGACCAAACTAAGACCTCTTTATTTTTTTTCATGATAAAAGTTTGTTGAAGAGATAGTGGTTGGTTAGAGATGTGTTTAGAATTATGTTAAGGGATAAAATTGTTCCCAAGGGACAATTTATAGATTCTCTCCAGCTCCTGCTCATCCTTCCCAGGGTTCATTTGTTATCTGTTGGTTTGAGAACCTAGAGCAGGGTTTATCCAACCCTGCTCCACTTTATTTGTGGATATTTGGCCCACGAGGCTTACTGGAGCAGGGAATGTATTCTCATCTGAAGATCATGAATATCATATGAGAATATGAGAGTCAAGAAGGGAGATGTAGAAAAATTCTTAAATTTTATTTTGTTTCAGGTATGTAGTTGAACAGAACAAAGGTATTGTTCAAGACCACCCGGCGCCCATATTCCCTAAAGGGACTGTAAGCGTTATTTCATGTGAGACTTTATGCAAAGATAACAATGTCTGATTCACAACAGAATCCTTCAAAGCTTTGTCTGATCCAGCATGAGTTAGATATCAATGTTTATGATTTTGAAAACTTATTTTAAATTGATGATTCTCTACTGCAGAAAAATATATAAAAACTATCAGAATTAAATACTTTTAAACCAAGAAGAACGACCAAATCTTCCACATTATTGACCAAATAAAGGTTTCAAAAGTACAGTTGTGAATCGGGCATTGCCCTCTTTAAATATGAGCGGAACACTAAATAATAAGGTTTTAATGTTAAAAGTACACGACATCTATATATATACAAATACACGGATTCACGTCGCAGCCAGGCTTTTCATGACTGACGATTAAAGAACCTAACATTTTGGTATCTTTAGCGCTCGTTAACCACCAGATTGTAAACTTAGTTACCAAGACTTTGCTTACCAAATGAACAACTTATTTGCAAGTTTCTCTAGTTACCAAGTTCTCGTTTCACAACCTTCAGTTACCAACTTGTTAGTTTCCAAATGGTCTTTACCAATAAGTGTGAAATATGCAACTTTAATATTTTCTAAAGTGCTCTCTCTTGAACCGATGTTTATTGACTAACCATATATCCTATCTTGAAGTTAAAGAAGATAGATGTAACCTGATGAATCCTCTCTCTAGGATTGAAATGTATCGTGTAGAATGGTTTGGGGGGATATCTCTGCAATATCACACATTTATTATGTTTATTCTAGATGAAACAAAAATTTTGCATAAGTTTCTCTCCGAAATTTGGTTTCGAATTGGGTTTCATATTTGCGTGGGAAACAGCTGACATTCTATTCGTGGATTTTTGAGATTTTACCTAATTCATAAATGCACAATGGTGAGAAGACTAAGAGAAAATGACACCATGTTTGATTAAATCAAAAGAAAAAATAATTAATTTTCAGTCCTCCTTTCCCTTTCATTCTATCTCTTTTTCTCCTACACCCACAGCCTTTCTCTTATCTTATCTTCCTTCAGTTCTTATTCTTCCTTTCCGTTTAATTCAATCTCTTCTTCTCCTGACACCCCCAGTTCTCATTCTTCCTTTCCCTTTCATTCTATCTCTTCTTTTCCTGACACCTTCAGTTCTCATTTTTCTTTTCCCTTTCATTCTATCTCTTCTTCTCCTAACACCTCCAGTTCTCATTCTTCTTTTCCCTTTCATTCTATCTCTTCTTCTCCTAACACCTCCAGTTCTCATTCTTCTTTTCCCTTTCATTCTATCTCTTCTTCTCCTAACACCTCCAGTTCTCATTCTTCCTTTCCCTTTCATTCTATCTCATCTTCTAATATCTTTAGTTCTCATTCTTCCTTTCCCTTTCATTCTATCTCTTCTTCTCCTAATATCTTTAGTTCTCATTTTTCTTTTCCCTTTCATTCTATCTCTTCTTCTCCTAACATCTCCAGTTCTCATTCTTCCTTTCCCTTTCATTCTATCTCATCTTCTAATATCTTTAGTTCTCATTTTTCCTTTCCCTTTCATTCTCTCCTCTTGTCTTTCTATATTTTTATTCCTGGTACACAACCGGATTATTTTTTAAGGGAGCATCAGTTCTCTACTACTATCTGCCCTCTCCCTCCCCTCCTGATAGATATACATATTATATCCAACTTTGGTGGAGAAGAAAAATATTTGTATTGTAAAGTTAAATGAATATTTTATATGACTGCATAATTAATTAATTCTAACTTCGTTAGAGTGCAATCATTTACATTAATTTACGAGGAATATACATATTCACTGTACAGTGTACATGCACTGTAAATTTAGCTTCCATTTTGCAAAAATTTGTGGTTTTATTTGACGCTCATGAAGTTGATTGAGTTCTGAAAACATGGTTCTTTGACTAAGAAATTCTCCATGACAAATAACCATTTGATTTAAATTTTTAATGGTTTCCTGGCGATTATATCATAAGCTGTTCAGGAAATTAAATGTCGCTTTATTCTATCAGAGTGTACAATACGTCTAACTTTCTTCGCTCATTTTCGATATTTTAATACAACGGTTAAGGTTTTGTTTATTGCGACTGAACTAAACCTATATATACTAGTGTTCAGTTCTTTAACCATCAAGGTTTTGTTTATGTCGTTTAACCAATTCACAAGTGTTCAGTTCTCTAACTATCAAGGTTTTGTTTATGTCGTTTAACCAATTCACAAGTGTTCAGTTCTTTAACCATCAAGGTTTTGTTTATGTCGTTTAACCTACATATATACTAGTGTTCAGTTCTCTAACTATCAAGGTTTTGTTTATGTCGTTTAACCAATTCACAAGTGTTCAGTTCTCTAACTATCAAGGTTTTGTTTATGTCGATTAACACTAGTGTACAGGATAGTTACTGGATTCATCTAATGGGTAAAATCCATTATATAATTGTTAACGACTAGAAGTTTAGATTTGATTGTTTTTCTGTTACAGAGATATTTTTAATACGTTGCCTTGTGAGTTTCAGTATGTTTTTACTTGTATTCTTTTATAAATGGTTTGTTTTATTGTGTTGTTACGTTTTGTTTCGGTTTTTACGCTTTATTATGTTGTTTAGTTTTATTATCTTGCTTCGTTTTATTTTATTGTTACGTTTTATTTGTTGTTTTGTTTTGTAGTTTCGTTTTTTCTCTTTTTATATTGAAACTTTTATTTTTGATATTATTTATGTGTTTTCTCTTCTTCTAGACTGTAGAGTTTAGAGTTTAGATCTTGAGTTGAAAATATCAATTTAATATTTGTCTGGAAACCAATCTAGATAATGGAACCGTTTAAACCTTACACCCTGTATTTTTAGTATTTTCTTTCTGGACCAGCTCCGCTCATCATACCCCTTTATTCTCTTTCCTGAAATCCCTCCTCCCCTTTCAGAAAACTTTTTTCTCCTTTTAATTCCTTGCCCGATCTACCCTTTTCTGAACCCTCTCAACCCTTTTCTGAACCCTCTCAACCCTTTTCTGAACCCTCTCAACCCTTTTCTGAACCCTCTCAACCCTTTTCTGAACCCTCTCAACTCTTTTCTGAATCCTCTCAGTCTTTTTTTCTGTAAATTTTCCTCCCATTTCTTAACCCTTTTTTATTCTCCTGAACTTTCTCATGAATACGCTCCATCTCCTTTCTGAACCTGACTTTTTCTTTTCCAACCTTCAGAATTAATTATTTACCGGTCTTTTTCCCCTACTTTCTGGTCAGACCTTCTCTGCTCTATTACAAACCCTTCTCCACTGTTTTATTAGCCTCGCTTTGCTCTTTTCGGCCAGACCTTCTCATCTCCCTTAAGCTCCCTTCTCCGCTCTATTAGAAACTCTTCTCCGATTTTTCCGGTCAGACCTTCTCCGCTCTCTCAAACCCCCTTCTCCGCTTTTTCATGAATCCTTCTTTTCTTTCTCTTTATTCTCAATATTATCCTATGTTAACCACATGCATCCCTCATCTCTTCATTTTTTCAACTCTTTGGTTGAAATTTCCCTATGCTTAATAACTATTTATAACCCTACCGGTTGAAGGGAGGCAAAAATACTTTACGAAAAGAAAATCCCAAATATTAATGCTGAAAGATGATCATTCAAAAGAATGCGGGAACTTCATAGCAAAAAATACGCAAATATTGAAAGGTGTACTCAGCTGGGGTGATATTTTACTTTTAAACCCATTAGAAAATAGTGAAAATTTTACCCCAGCTCAGCTGGGAATATATGGGTTTCAGGATATGTTCACCAAAGATTAAAAAGGGGCCACCCAGGACATAAAAAATGTTCTTTATCCCTTTTCGTTGTGTTTATTTTTTTTGGAGTGGGAGGGGGGGATTTAAAGAAATTGTCTTAATTAAGTTTTATCCAATTTTCATGTTAAGAAAGAATTCACATTATTGGTTTTGAGTCTTCCCTGTGTTGTGTTCCATGGTATGTGTTTCATATTTTTTGTTCCATAGTTTGTGTTCAATGCTGTGTCCATGTTGCGTGTCACTTAAGTTCCATTGCGCTTGTTACTTAACTTTGTGTTCCATGCTGTGAGTTCAATGATGAGTGTTCCATGCTGTGTGTTTCGTGTGTTTGTTTGCCTTGTTGTGTATTCCAAGGTGTGTGTTTCGTGTGTTTGTTTGCCTTGTTGTGTATTCCAAGGTGTGTGTTTCGTGTGTTTGTTTGCCTTGTTGTGTATTCCAAGGTGTGTGTTTCGTGTGTTTGTTTGCCTTGTTGTGTATTCCAAGGTGTGTGTTTTATGTGTTTGTTTGCCTTGTTGTGAATTCCAAGGTGTGTGTTTCATGTGTTTGTTTGCCTTGTTGTGCATTCCAAGGTGTGTGTTTCATGTGTTTGTTTGCCTTGTTTTGTATTCCAAGATGTGTGTTTCATGTGTTTGTTTGCCTTGTTGTGTATTCCAAGGTGTGTGTTTCGTGGTCTATCTGCAGTAATTTTTCAATTGTAATTTTCTTACCCAGAGAACAAATTCATAAACACAACATGGACATCTACACTCTCCAGTATAAACTTCAGTCGGACCGGGATTTGGATGAAAATTTCAAGAAGAAAAGAAGAAATATTGAATTTAAGATCACTATCGAGAAACAATCAGATAAACGATTAGTGAAATAACTGTGTAAAAGATAGGGTCAATAGAAGGGGTAGGGGGGATAAAATCCATGAAAAAAATGAGATTAAAAGAATGGATAAAAATTTAAACTTATGGAACAATAGCAAAAAATTGGACAAATAGCTAAGGAAAAGTACTAAAGGTTTAGAAATAAACGTACATATTTGAATTGGATTGAACAAATTAAAGTAATTATTTTCCTAAAGGAATTGAGTCTTTGCAACAAACTCTGATTTTCTAGTCCTTGTGTTGTCCCAACCAAATGCCGTAGACCTTAGATATTTCAAATTATGAATTATGTTAGCTTAACTTACCTAAGTTTGAAATATCAAATGTGTACAACATCGGGTCGTTAAGATATTGGAATTCGAAAATTTAAGTTTGTGGCAAAAACTCAATTCCTTTTTGATCAGTTTAGATCTGAGTGAGAGTAAATAGCCTTCATAACCTTTATTGTAGTATTTGAGAAATTGAATACCTCGTCTTTACTCATTATTCATTTCATTTGTCGCTTAGGACCTACACTGTTTCTTTAATACTCCGACCCTTGCTATATCTTGTCCTTTCATAGTTGTGGCTAACATATAGCCTCAACATGTTTATCCCATAGATATTCTATACTCTGACCTTTCTTTATCATTTATAATTTATCCTTTATCCTGTTAACCTAGGCCGAACCTTTCTTTATTCTAGATAACTTTATCCTGCCTGTATCTTAGGCAATCTATTTCTTGACAAATCTCATAAAAAATTCTTAAACTATCTGTAACGTAATTAATTTTATCCTAGCTTATACCTAAATTATTTCAATATCCTATCTTGCTTATCTTAAATAACTAAAAACCTTCCTAGCTTGTATTCGGTTGAATTTTGTATCCTTTATGGCTATTTTGTATCTTATTCAAGTCTTGCATGCTATCCAAGTGCTGTATCCTATTCAAGTGCTGTATCCAATTAAGTGCTGTATCCTATCCAAGTCCTTCATCCTATCCAAGTCTTGTATGCTATCCAAGTCTTGTATTCTATCCAAGTCTTGTATCCTATCCAAGTCTTGTATGCTATCCAAGGGCTGTATTCAATTAAGTGCTGTATCCTATCCAAGTCCTTCATCCTATCCAAGTCTTGTATGCTATCCAAGTCTTGTATTCTATCCAAGTCTTGTATCCTATCCAAGTCTTGTATCCTATCCAAGTCTTGTATTCTATCCAAGTCTTGTATCCTATCCAAACGCTGTATCCTATTCAAGTCCTGTATTCATTCAAGCTTCATCCCATCCAAGTCTTTTATCCAAGGCATGTCTTTTATGCCATCCAAGTTCTGTATCCTATTCAAGTCCTGAAACCTATTAAAGTCCTGAAACCTATCCAAGTCCTGTATCCTATCCAAGTCCAGTATCCTATCAAGTCCTGTATCCTATCCAAGTCCTGTATCCTATCCAAGTCCTGAAACCTATCCAAGTCCAGTATCCTATCCAAGTCCTGTATCCTATTCAAGTCCTGTATCCTAGCCAAGTCCTGTATCCTATCCAAGTCCTGAAACCTATCCAAGTCCTGTATCCTATCCAAGTCCTGTATCCTTTCCAAGTCCCGTATCCTATCCAAGTCCTGTATCCTATCCAAGTTCCGTATCCTATCCAAGTCCTGTATCCTATCTATATTGTATTCTGCCTATTCCTGCCCAACCTTTATCAGAACAAAGTCTTTTATTAAATATTTTCATCGTTCCTCGCATTTTACAGGGTTAAAGGTGTAGAATATGGATTGAAGACTAGGATGTCAACTATTCAACTATTCCAATATCCTTCGCTGAAATCCAGAATAAGGACAAATATCAGCCTCAGCTTCTCTCTTTCACTTTTAAACATCTGTTGATCTTCAAACTTTAAATTGAAAGTCAGGCCGAGAACTAAATTCTTCAATAATCTTCAGCAATTTAGTGAATTCTTTGGTTGATACAGGGTTACCCACCAAGGATGATACTTAAACGCCGTGCAGAATATTCTTGATTTTTTCTAAAATTTGTCGTTCTCCTTAACTGTAAACTTGATTCTTTCTTTACCAATTCATGCAATATAACATAAAAATACTATATTCAAGTCAGAAACTAAAGTTCAACCGTAAATTGCTTTATTTAAAGGTTTTTAGGTCGTTAAAGTCTCATCCTTTGTGGGAAACCATGTAATTCACTTATCAACGGGTGTTTGACATTTTCACAGAACTCATTATATTGGTGTACGCGGAAACGTATTTGATATTTCATGAGAGATTCTTCTTATTTTATTTGTTGCTCCTCTCCCGTTCCATTATCTCTCTTTCTCTCTTTCTCCATGGGTCTCAATATACTTGAAGATTTAATATTTTCTGGATACTTGGTCTCAAAGACATCCTATACAAGCCTCTATTATCCGGGAAATTGACAGAACTGAGAAGGGAGTAGAGCGGAAGGATTGGAGAGTGATAGGCAAGGGGGGCTAATGAAAATAACTGGGTTTAGTTTGGTGATACGACATTATTTGAGTACCTAGCATGATGTTCTCCTCCTCCTCCTCCCTCCCCCCCCTATCTCCTAGGTTTTACTCAAGGTTGGCGAGAAAGCTAGGGAGTCAGAGAGTAACGTTAATTCTCATTTTCACGCACAGGTGTCTCTGTCATCTACGTTTAAATCTAGAATTAATGAAGACATCTTCTATCTAGTTTCTAAAACTTGTTAATCGAATTTAACTTAAATAAATATAGATTAGCTGTTTGAATTTTTACTTTTTTTTGTTTAATCAGGATAAATCAGTTCAGCTTAAGTTTTCAACTCTATAAATACAATAAAGCACACTTTTCTGGCCATGCAGGCATACTCTAAGGTTTAGATTCCTCTGCTCCTGGGATAGAGTGGAGGAGGAAGAACCTAGTAGTCTTGACATGGAATTGGCTACACCTATATCCTAACCCAGACAGGATAGGCTAAATTCGAACCTTCCCCAGGTTCTAATATTTGATCCTGCTTGTTTGAGCAGGAATAATCTTTATTTATGGTATTCAGTTTCCAATCTTTATTCCTCTTCTACAATTGTTAGTTCCCAATTAATTTTTTTTATCTCCCCTAACTTTTGTATCTTAAACCCGTGTCTTCAGCTCTCAGTTAAAGGCCCCTTTTCTTTTGTACGGTTCAAATTTATACAGAAATAATTTCTTAATTATGTCTTCGTGACTTTCAGGTTAATCTTAAGAATTGAAATTAAATCGATTTCAATTTAAACGTTTACACTACTACAATTCAGTCCCTGAAGCTAAGCTTAAGCGCTATTAAAAGAAAAGGTTTTCTGTCAGATGAAATGCTAAAAGATATAAATATTATATATTGTGCGTATCCCGGGTTATATTTTTATCTTTTAAATCTCATTATATCGGAAAATCGATATATCACGTGACAAAACCAGGGTCGTCCATTGGCCAGAACTAGAAATCACGTGACCTTAATATAGGTTTGCATTGGAAGCCGGTCAGTGTAATAACCTGTCTCTACCTGTCTCTAAGTAGTGTACACAATGGTAATAACACATTTTAGTTATAGTTAAGAAATATTAGTGAGCAAACAGTATTTTTAAATTGTTTTTGTGTTTGTTTGAGTACATACACTATAAAAACTCTACACAGGTAGATTTTAAGTAAATTATATTATTATTGAAGAGTTTCTGCATAACTATTAATTTAACAGAAGTTGTTATTCTTAAATTTTACAGGTTTAAATTTAAAGTTTTAAAGTTGAATTTAAGGGAAAATATGTTTGCACAAACTTGAAATCTGTATTCAACTAAAATGCTTTCTATTTTGCTGTAGACCATGATACAATGGTACCCTCCTATCAGGCCTAGCAATTTGATCTAAGAATTATATGTAGCTTAAAATAGGTTTGGTTACTGGTTAGGTTAGAGTATATGTTGGTGAGATAGAGTCACTTAATGCCGTAATATTGTGTGTCGAATAAAAACTACTCGATATTTTCATGAAAACTAATCGATATTTCATGAAAACTACTCAATAATTTTATAAAAAAATACTCGATATTTCATAAAAACTACTCGATATTTTCATAAAAACTACTCAATATTTTCATGAAAACTATTTGATATTTTCATAAAAACTACTTGACAATTTGTTCGAATATCGTTTAGGGTGTGTTTGTTTCATAGGATCTATGTAATACTTTGTTGACCTTTTATTCGAGAAAATTTTATTCTAACAATATTTTTCTTTAGAAAACCTTCTCAATCCTTTTCAGAAAACTATATTTACACTATTCCATTACAATTGTTTTATGACTTTGGAAATTTAATACATTTTTCACTTAATCAAACAATAATATGATTTATGCAATTTAGTGAACTGTAATATTTCACTCAGTAGCTCGACTTAATCCGCAGTCATTATCGATTTAATATAATAAACGATTGTGTAAACTTACGTCACAGAAGGTGGTTGGATAAAAAACATTGAAGAAGGATTAGTATTAGCCTTATACATCTGGCAATATGAGAGAAGTTTCTAGGTTCAGGATTTATAAATGTGTATTGGAAATTCTCAATTTAGATTTTATTGTTTGTTTATTCCTTGAACCTGTTTACAGCTCTCTAAACAACATTTCAAATCCTTTTTATTGGCCCACTGTCAGAACAGATTATATCCAAGGAATATACACAGAGGATAGATAATATAATGGTTTATATCCAAGAAATATACACAGAGGATAGATAATATAATGGTTTATATCCAAGGAAAATACAGAGGATATATAATATTATGTTCTATATCCAAGTAATATACACAGAGGATAGATAATATAATGGTTTATATCCAAGAAATATACACAGAGGATAGATAATATAATGGTTTATATCCAAGGAATATGCACAGAGGATAGATAATATAATTTTTTATATCCAAGAAATATACACAGAGGATAGATAATATAATGGTTTATATCCAAGGAATATTCACAGAGGATAGATAATATAATGGTTTATATCCAAGAAATATAAACAGAGGATAGATAATATAATTGTTCATATCCAAGAAATATACACAGAGGATAGATAATATAATGGTTTATATCCAAGAAATATTCACAGAGGATAGATAATATAATGGTTTATATTCAAGAAATATATACAGAGGATAGATAATATAATGGTTTATATACAGGAAATATACACAGAGGATAGATAATATAATGGTTTATATCCAAGGAAAATACAGAGGATAGATAATATAATTGTTTATATCCAAGGAATATATACAGAGGATAGATAATATAATTGTTTATATCCAAGGAATATATACAGAGGATAGATAATATAATGGTTTATATCCAAGAAATATACACAGAGGATAGATAATATAATGGTTTATATCCAAGGAATATACACAGATGATAGATAATATAATGGTTTATATCCAAGGAATAAACACAGAGGATAGATAATATAATGGTTTATATCCAAGGAATATACACAGAGGATATATAATATTATGTTTTATATCCAAGGAATATGCACAGAGGATAGATAATACAATGGTTTATATCCAAGAAATATAAACAGAGGATAGATAATATAATTGTTTATATCCAAGGAATATATACATCTGATCTGGTCTCTAGGGTTTGATCTAACCTCTTGGGTTTGATCTGGTCTCTAGGTTTGATCTAATATCAAGGGTTTGATCTTGTGTCTTGGGTTTGATCTAATATCTAGGGTTTGATCTAATATCTAGGGTTTGATCTAATATCTAGGGTTTGATCTGGTGTCTTGGGTTTGATCTAGTATCTAGGGTTTGATCTAATATCTAGGGTTTGATCTGGTCTCTAGGTTTGATCTAATATCAAGGGTTTGATCTAATATCTATAGTTTGATCTGGTATCTAGGTTTGATTTAATATCAAGAGTTTGATCTGGTCTCTAGGTTTGATCTAATATCTAGGCTTTGATCTGGTGTCTTGGGTTTGATCTAATATCAAGGGTTTGATCTGGTCTCTAGGTTTGATCTAACATCTAGGGTTTGATCTGGTGTCTTGGGTATCATCAGGGATATGCAGCAATGATATATAATTCACAATCCATATTGATTTTATTTATCAATGTTTAGAGAGAGAGAATGTAAATAAAGAAAATATGGGATACACCATCCCGAAGGTTCCAGTTTTATAGATTTCTTCTTCCTTTGGCTATATGTAAATGTAGAATTAATACCCCCCCTCCTCTTTTCCTCTTTTCGGATTCTGGTCAAAATAGCTTCCGAATGCAAATGAAATGATCAGACTGGTAATTTAACAAGCTAGTTCAAATATGCTCTCTAGTAAAGCTTGTAAATTTACTAGCTAGTAAATGTACTTATATAGCTAGAAAATTAACTAGCCGTGCATGAACTATCTAAAAAAATCAACTAGCTGTATAAACTAACTGGCAGAATCTACAAGCTAATAAATGAAACTGAGCTAGTAAATGAAAAATCCAAAAAATCAGATAGCTAAATACTGAGCTAGATGGGCAACTCAATGATAAATAAGCTAGCTATAGTATTTAAACTAACAAGTAATATATATTATTGTACAGCTTGTGAATGAACTATCTGGTATATGAACTAGCTACATGGTCAGCTAGCCAATAAGTTAAATAGCTGCGTTTGTGACTAGCTACCAAACTAGTCTAACATATTCGATATTCTTGAAAGCACTTGTATTAGCACCAACAATGGTCTACTGAGTGCAGTTTATTGTTTGTCAATAAATGCATTTTATTTCAGATGCTTGGTGAGAGGATAGCTTGATAGATAGATAGATAGATACATGGCACTTACAAGGTAAGGGAACTCAAATCTGAAAAATCCTGGCCAAAAGCCATTTTTAATATTTGAAAAGTATTTTCATGCTGCTGCATCCGACTTGGAAAGGTTTAATTTGACTTGTTGAATCCACTGTTTTCTATCTTAATCTATCTTTATTTTAATTGAAGAAAAGATTATTTCCGAATTTTAAAATTTTTTTCTATTTTTGTGTTGACGGCGGACATTTATCAACAAGTTAATGTGCGGTTGGTTTAGAGGACTTTTCTTGTTTCAAGAATTCTATATTGTTGATTGATAATAATTTCCTATCGTTGGTTGATTTCATTTTCCTACTGTGGGTTTATTACATATTGTTATCGCTTTTTGAATTCGCAATCATTTGTTGATTTCATTGCTGGTTTCTTACATTTTCCTACCGTTGGTTGATTTTATTTTGGCATTGTTGACTTGACTGCAATTTCTTTTCGTTGGTTGATTACATTTTCCGATTTTCCTACCATTGGTTGATTTTAGTTTGGCATTGTTGACTTGATTGCAATTTCTTTTTCGTTGGTTTTCAGATTTTCCTATTATTGGTTGATTTTATGTTGCCATCGTTAATTGATTACAATGTTTTTCATTGGTTGATTACATTTTCCTTCCGTCGCGTTGGTTGATTATTTTTTCTATTCTTGATAGTGTAATCTGATTAATGTTTGAGATTATAACGATTGTTGAACAAAATAGATAAAATATTACGTTTTTAATGTTAAAGGGTCACTAAAATTCCTTTAATATTATTAAAAATGTATTGAGAAACCATATTCAATGTAAGTACTGTAATAAATATATCATTTAATATATTAATAAAAATATGATTATATAGGTTCACTAATAATATTCTACTTTATTAGATGCTTTATACTTTGTATATTCAATACACTAATAAATGAGTGTTTTGCCACGAATCTAAACGATTAATATGATGATTATTCACTCTGGTTTTATAATATTATATTTATGTATCGAATAAAGATGGTTTTATAATATTATATTTATGTATCGAATAAAGATGGTTTTATAATATTATATTTATGTATCGAATAAAGATGGTTTTATAATATTATATTTATGTATCGAATAAAGATGGTTTTATAATATTATATTTATGTATCGAATAAAGATGGGGGGGATAATAAACACACATTTAGATTCGTCACTAATTTCTTTTTGATCAATTTCAAATCCTTTCAAATAAAAACGGTTTATTCTCATTTAATATGATTATATAAGATTACATTTCATATCTGATCATTTTTTTTATTAAACATTAATTCATTATATATCATTTCAATTTAGTTGAAATTTGATTTTTATTGATTCCTTGTAATTTTATTCTTTTTCTTCAAACAAAAATTTGGAACAAATTGGAAATGGAAAACCCTCTGCCTTAATCCTAATATTGGGAAACCATGGTCCTTAATCCTAATATTGGGAAACCATGGTCCTTAATCTTAATATTGGGAAACCATGGCCCTGAATCCTAAAATTGGGAAACCATGGCCCTGAATCCTAATATTGGGAAACCATGTTCCTTAATCCTAATATTGGGAAACCATGTTTCTTAATCCTAATATTGGGAAACCATGGTCCTTAATCCTAATTTTGGGAAACCATGTTTCTTAATACTAATATTGGGAAATCATGTTTCTTAATCCTAATATTGGGAAACCATGTTTCTTAATCATAATATTGGGAAACCATGTTCCTTAATCATAATATTGGGAAACCATGTTTCTTAATCCTAATATTGGGAAACCATGCTCCTTAATCCTAATATTGGGAAACCATGGTCCTTAATCCTAATATTGGGAAATCATGTTTCTTAATCCTAATATTGGGAAACCATGTTCCTTAATCCTAATATTGGGAAGCCATGGTCCCTAATCGTAATATTGGGAAGCCATGGTTCTCTATCCTATGCTATAAATATTAATAGCTAAGTTGAACCTAATGTTTACTTTTGGGGTGTGGACTCCACTATATTTACCAGGAGCAATGAAATCAATAATAATCAACAATATTGTACTTTTTACAGAGAAATGTTAAGTGTTGACATAATATACTGGGTTACCCACAAAGAATGAAATTTCATAGACGATTGTACGGTTTTTTTTCAAACATTCTGGGTTATCTAGAGCTATAAAATTGTTTATTTTTTTGAAAATTTATCAAATGTATCATTCAAAAACTATAATCAAGGAAGAAGAACAAATTTCAGGTCTTTGGATCATTTTAAATATTTAGTTTTAGGTCGTCATTAAAATATCATCCTTGGTGTGAAACACAAATCTTTTTACATTTGTTTCATTCCAACAATTCAATCCTTTTTTAATTTGATTTCAATTTAGAAAATATAAGATTAAGTATTACCCTTCAATTCAACCCTTTAACTCCACCAGTTCTAATTATCTCGCTTTTATTATCTTTCCCTTTCCCAGTTCTAATTTTGGTATTATAATCTTTTTTAACCAGTTCTAATCTAGGTTTAATCATGTTTCCCTTTCCCAGTTCTAATTTTGGTATTATAATCTTTTTTAACCTAAGTTTTATCATGTTTCCCTTTAACTGCACAAGCTCTAATCTAGGTTTTATCATGTTTCCCTTTAACTCCACCAGCTCTAATCTAGGTTTTATCATGTTTCCCTTTAACTCAGTTCTAATCTAGGTATTATCATGTTTCCCTTCCACTCCACCAGCTCTAATCTAGGTTTTATCATGTTTCCCTTTAACTCAGATCTAAGCTAGGTTTTATCATGTTTCCCTTTAACTCCACCAGTTCTAAGCTAGGTTTTGATAAATGCCTTGTCAGAAGAAATCTTACCTCTCTTCACGACGCGAGCTAAAATAAAAGCATAAGTTAGGAATATATAAACACAAGGATGGATGATGTGAATAATAAAACTAAAGCACGATATTATTTACAATTTTTTTCGAGAAAAACAGTTAGTTGAAGATGGAGGATGGGGGGGGGGTGATTTAACATTTCATTAATGGAATAAACTAATGAATTCTAAATTATTCATGATTACTCGAAGTTGAAACTACTTAAATTAAATCTTAATCATCTATAATCTTTCTTACTTCTGATATGTAACCCGTTTTGGACATGTTGTCCAACCAAATTTTATATTAACACAAACATAATAGATTTTATCGAGCCTTAATCTATTCTATCGCTCAAACCTTCAAAACCTTAACCTACTCCTCTACTCCAACCTTTCCAACCTTAACATACTGTACTCCAACCTAACCAACATTAACATACTCCTCTACTCCAACCTATACATCCTTAACATACTCCTCTACTCCAACCTATACATCCTTAACATACTCCTCTACTTAATTCTACTTACGCAACCTTAACCAGCTATACCATTCCAACCTATCCAACCATAACCTACTTCTCTACTCCAACCTATCCATCCGTAACCTACTCCTCTATTCCAACCTATCCAACCTTAACCTACTCATCCACTACAACCTACCCAGCCTTAACCTACTCTAGTACTCCATCCCTACCCAGCCATTACCTACTCCACTAGTCCAACCTCGCGAACTTCTTCGAAGTTTGCTGCGGCGGGGATCCTCTACTCCAAGCTATCCAACCTTAACCTACTCCTCTACTCCAACCTTTCCAACCTTAACCTACTCCTCTACTCCAACCTATCTAACCTTAACTTACTTCTCTACTCCAACCTATCCAACCTTAAACTACTCCTCTACTCTAACCTATCCAACCTTAACCTACTCCTCTACTCCAACCTTTCCAACCTTAACCTACTCCTTTACTCCAACCTTTCCAACCTTAACCTACTCCTCTACTCCAACATATCCAACCTTAAACTACACCTCTACTCCAACATATCCAACGTTAACCTACTTCTCTACTCCAACATATCCAACGTTAACCTACTCCTCTACTCCAACATATCCAACGTTAACCTACCTAAATACTCAACGTTTTTACTCGTGTTCTGAGTTAAGTTTAGATTAAAGTGAGTTTTATCAATATTGTGGCCAGTTTGTGTATACAGCCCTCACTTTTCAACTTCATGCAGTTTTCACTGCATTCGGCCTCTTTTATTCAGTTTGTTCCCATGCATAATTTACATACAGAAACTTACAGTAAATACTTATGCATACATGAACTAACAAAAGATTGCAAATGGACATAATTCACATACAGAAAGGTATTGAGTCTTTGTCACAAACTATGATTTTCTAATCTCTATATCTTTGTAATCCAATGCCGTAGGCCTTAGATATTTCAAACTAAAATTCTGTTAGATGAAAAAATCTAAGTTTGAAATATCAAAGGCTTACACCATTAGGTGGAAAAAATATAGGTATTAGAAAATCAGAGTTTGTTACAAAGACTCAATTCCTTTGTAGTAAATACTTATGCATACATGAATGTAATTCGATTTTTAACCTTTGTCTCTAACACCTGATTGCAAACTTCAAGGATTATAAAAGGATTATAAAAGGATTATAAAAGGATTATAAAGGATTGTAAAAGGATTATAAATGGATTATAAAAGGATTATAAAAGGATAAGGGTTTGCCACGAAGAAATAAATAGTTTAGATCAAAGGAAATTGAAATGTCCAAACAAAAACTATAATAGAGCAAACATTGACGATCTGGCATTAACAGCGGAGTTTTTGGAAACACCTTGTATATATGAATATTACTTAATAATGAATCGTTATTAAACATCTTGAAAAGTCAATTGATGAGAAAAGATACAACCCTAATCTATCTATCTATCTCCTTGTTTCATTTTTCAAAAATATTTTCAAGTTTCAAACTTTTGATAAAAAGATAGGAATCCCTCGGGAAATTTTTACTTGGAGAGAATCTCCCGTTTCCTGAAACCACTCTCAACTCTGCTAATTCAACTTGTACCGGAGAAGGTTGTTGATACAGTTTTTGATAGGTTTCTATGTTTGTCGGAACAATTGTCTCAACACTCTTCAATGCATTAGCTCTCTTAGAACCTTGTCTTGTGTTTGAGTTGGTTCATATAATATTTATTTTAGAACCTATCGGAAACGGATGTATCGCATCGATCTCAACTTGAAAAATAAAAGAACTTGGGATTTTATATCTATACGGAGGATGGAATTGTATTCATTTTCGAAACCTTTAGTAAATCTGATGGAAACCTCTCCCTAAAGACTGTTATCCTTATAGAAATAGAATGGAAGCATTTTTACTTTCTTTTAATGAAAGAAAACATGAAAGGTTTGAGTAAAACATTGGCATGAAATCCAAACTAACCTAATCCGGGTTCTTCATTATTTAATCTCACTTTTAGCTTGTAGTAGATAAAACAGACCCTACTGTTTCATCTACTGCTTGTCCCAGCTTGTAGTAGATAAAACAGACCCTACTGTTTCATCTACTGCTTGTCCCAGCTTGTAGTAGATGAAACAGACCCTACTGTTTCATCTACTGCTTGTCCCAGCTTGTAGTAGATAAAACAGACCCTACTGTTTCATCTACTGCTTGTCCCAGCTTGTAGTAGATAAAACAGACCCTACTGTTTCATCTACTGCTTGTCCCAGTTTGTAGTAGATAAAACAGACCCTACTGTTTCATCTACTGCTTGTCCTAGCTTGTAGTAGATAAAACAGACCCTACTGTTTCATCTACTGCTTGTCCCAGCTTGTAGTAGATAAAACAGACCCTACTGTTTCATCTACTGCGTGTCCCAGCTTGTGAGGAAAATGTCCTTTTTCATTAAGTTTGTATATAGATTTATATAAGATTCTCCTTCAAGTTTATTTTTGGGTTTTCTGAACAATGAATCCTATTTTTATCCTGGAGTTTGATGTTTAGTAGGTTTTGTGTAAGGATTGATGATGATAAAAGTTTGATCGAATTTCTGACCAGTGCAGTGCATTAATTCATGTGCACGCATCAATCAATCTAAACAGTCAAAGCTGATTTAATGGGGTAATTTGTATCCCCCCGTTAAAGAAAAAAAATCTTCTTATTGAATACAGAAATTTGCTTGGTTTACAAAAATGAAAGAAAAATTGAAAACTATTGGTTCAGCTCCGATGTTTTGCCATTTCTCTGGTTTAGAACCAGTATTGACTATGTAAGTATTGTATTCATGTGAATTCAAACCCAAGCGTTTTCTAAAGTTCTTTTTCCTTTGGATTGTATTTTATACAATATAGAAACTTGAAGAGAAACTGCAGAACAGAATTTATTGGACAAAGGATTCGGTTTACATAAGAGGTTTGATGTTATGAAGAAAAAAAACTGAAGAATTGAAATTGTTTTGAATAAACATTGTCACTTAGCGTAATATCCCCCCCCCCCAGACAAATTGAAAAGGAATTGAGTCTTTGCCACAAACTAATTTTCTTAGCCCTATATCTTTGCAATTTCGAAGACCTTATATATTTTAAACTATGCATTCTGTTAGAATAAATAATCTAAGTTTGAAATTTAATCAAAGGTTAACACCATCAGGATGAAAAGATATAGGATTAGAAAATTTAAGTTTGCGGAAAGACTGAATTCCTTAGATCTCTCCTTGTCTGATAAAATATTAACCTGACTAATGCAAGATCATAAGCATAAGGATGAGTTCTAGTACGTGATTTTAATTAAGTAATTATTTATTTATGAAATATAACAAAAACATACAAAATTAAGTGTTTCAGGATGAAATATTTTAAAACCTCCAAAAATCGAGGTTGTGAAAACATTTCCCCCCAATTCTAAAAAAATATATAAAAAATAGGAAAAGGAAAAGAAAAGGAAAGGAAAAGGAAAGTTACATATTTAGTGTTTACATTATACTTAATAAAAACTGGTGGAGGATTGTTAGTATTTTTCGATGATGAACTAACAACGTTTAGAAATAAAAATGATAGATTTATTTGTAATATTTAAAAAAAATTTAAATAAGCTTCATGGGTGTGAAAAAGATATAGGTTCTACGCAAAACGGGCATTTTTAAGCATCTTTTGAATTCGCGCCGATTTTTGACATCCTTTATGTTTGATTATATCTTTTACTCTTTTCAATCTTTTTAGTCTTTTCTTTGTAAAATCGTCTTTTCTTTCTTCGATTATTTTGTAAACATAGCATGTGTTAGAATTAAAACATTTGTTCTGCTGATAAAAATCTACAATTAAATTCTGTTTAAAATTCGAAATAAGATTGATATTTGAAAGCTTAGAAAATTGCCGTTTATTTTCATACCATATTTTATGGAAATTGTGAGGAGGAAGCAGTCCAATTTTAATAGATTTCACTCTAGGAATATAAAAATCATTTCTGTTTCTAAGATTTGCGTTTTTAATATTTTTTGATAATATTAAATCTTTTTTAAATGTGGGGGGTAATTGGTCTCCTTTTAATTGAAATCAAAATTTTATAACATCAAAAATTTCTAATTTTCTGAAGGCGAGTATGTTCAAAGCCCAAAAAGCTTACGCAGTGTGACTTATTCTAGGTAACCCCATCAACAGGCGAATAGTTTTCTTTTGCAATAATTCTTATCAATATTTTTTTTTAAAGTTAGCATTAAAAATGTGTTTCTCCGAACCTGTCTCATCCTACTGATTTGAAGTATATTTTAATGTAACCATATCTATATACCTTGACACCTAGGCCTTGATCAAACCTTTATTAATTTCCTAGATGTCCATAAAATCATTTTTTGTCTGGTTAATTTATTGAATTGTAAATGGCATTTTTGTTCAAATAATTTTGTTAAACAAATAAGCACATTTAACAATTACTCCAAAAGAACCAAAAGAATTTTTACCAAGTTCTGACTGAACAAAATAACTAACTTTTATAATGGATTTTTACAACCATTAGATCAGATATATTTACTCCTTTAAATCTAGAAAAACCGTAATCCAAGGAATATAAAACAACTTAGTCTCAAGTGTATTCCATCATTGAAATCTATTTTTAACCGAAATGCCACGGATTTAGAGTCTAAAGAAAATTGTTTCTTTATTGTGAAAAACACCATCTAGGATCATAAGTAAATAAGATTATTAGAAAACAATGTGATTTTCATACACTGGGATTCTTGAATTAGATCAATATATAATTACCCTGAGAGGTACTTTAAAATTGTCTTGAAGTATGTCTCCAGGTATAAAAAAGACTGGGTTCAAAACGACAGTTCCTCCTAAGATGGAATGTTGCACACAATATCAAGGCCATGAACTAAGCAAGTATATGAGTCTTTAGCTGGAGTGCCCAACGTTGCCCGTGTAATTTCAAAACACTTTTGGGGGGTTGGGAATGGGAAGAAGATGATATCTTGGATTTAGGATTATGGGAGAGGGGGTTGGAATAGAGAGATAAAAATATCTAAGATATATCTGGATTTATAGGAGAGAAGGGTTCAGGATAAGAAGAATGATATATTTATATATATATATTAAAAATTGAGGGATTGCTTATATATATATATATATATATATGGGAGATGAAGAAATCGTCTTTGATTATAAGAGAAGGGTTCACGATAGTGAGAAGATGAGAGCGTTCAAGGAAAGTAGAAGAATGAATAGAAGAATGATTCCCTCCTTCCTCCCTTATGAACGTGTGTAATGTATGTATCAAAGAAATCATAACTTTCTTTTAGATTCTACGAATTTGCAGAAATGTAACAGGTTTAATTTAAGTTAAATACTTTAGATTTAGAAACTAAATGGAAACGTTTGATGTTGAATACTAAAAAAATACATTTCTTTAGACTTTTTATCTTTAAATATTCCTTGTTAAAGTTTTCTTGTAGAACAGAGCCAGAGAACTTTCTGCTACCAGTTTATCCCCCATCCTTTAAAAAGTAAAAATCCCTCCTAATCTTTCTTTCCTCCGTGTAAAGATCCCTTCTAATCTTCCCTCTCATACCTTTACATAAAGATCCCTCCACCCTTTCACAAAATCCCTCCTAATCCTCTCTCCCCTTCCTTCACATAAGGATTCCTCCAACTCTTCCCCTAACCCCACCCTTCCACAAGATCCTCCTAATCTTCCCTCCCCTTCCTTCACATAAAGATCCCTCCACCCTTTCACAAAATCCCTCCTAATCCTCCCATCACAAAAATTCCTCTAATTTTAAAAGGATCCCTCCTACTCTCCTTCCACATAGAAAATCCCTATTTCATCTCACTCCTATCCCCTCCCATCCTTCATATTAGTCTTTTGAAGTATGTTCATTAAGTAATGTATCCTTGATATACAACTTGTATAATTGTATAATGTATACTGTTATACATCGATGTGAAGTCCACTTCAAATGTGTATAATATACAGTATTCACTATACATACACTCTAAATCTATAAAAACATATTGTTAACATATGATACTGTGATGTAATAATGTATTATATAATAACTATCGACTTTAATAATGTGTTGCGCTCCTCTTTCTTGTAATAATAATAGCTTTTCTTTTACATCAAATTCTATTTTTTCTATTTCTTTGGTTGATTTCCAAAATATAAAAAAATCGGCAATTTATAGAGGCAATGTTTTATAATGTTGACCAGTTGTAAACCTTCCCTGGGGTCATGTGAGGTTATGCAAAAAAAAGTGGGCCCGATCGGCACAGCCATTTTGACGTTTATTGGATACAAACAAACCAACAGAAAAATATATATATAGAAGTTAATGTACAGTTTTTAATATATACAAAATAGTTAATTAAATGTCTGGTACCCTAAAATCTAGGTTTATAAAGAGTATTCAATGTTTACTACTTGATACTGCATAATTAGTATTTGCGGTGAACAGTTTTGAGCAAACTAAAAAAGTTCCAATACTATACAGGGTTACCCATAAAGGGATTTTATAGACGCCTGTATGCAATTTATACTTCATGTTTCCATACATTTATGATTCTCAGCAACTATAAACATCTTTCTTTCTTTGCAAAATCGTTAAATAAGCCATTTAAAGATCAAATTCAAGGTAGAAGACCTAATTTAAACTTGGGATCGTCATATTTAAAGAGTTCCGAGTCGTCTTTCAAATCTCACTCTTTGTGGGTAACTCTGTATATACCATTTTACATGTTACAGTGTATAATTTATTATTAAACCCCATATTTTATTAAACTATGGAGAAAAAATTCCTTGCAACTCCTATAAATTTATTTAAATACTTGAAGTTTTCACATAAATTTCAATTTAAAGTAAATATATGCACAGAGTTAGAAAAAACTTACTGATATGTTTTGTACCCCTGACGTTTCCCCGCTTCGTGATATATCTTCATAATTCATAGGTACAAAGCCATCTTTTTATATTTTTAAAATTCCCCCCCCCCCTCCCCCCCCTTAATCAAAGCATTCTGTTCCCTCCCTACTCTTGGAAAATCTAATTTGTATAACAAGGTTTTGAGAAACATAATAAAAATGCTTTAAGTCCCAGATGCCAAAACAAATTACTTAATTTTTCTTACTTTTTCATTCTTTAGCCCAAAGTTATTCTATTTGCTGCTAAATAAACCCTTTATAAACTCTGCGATAATCTATTTTTTTAGGGGGGGGGGGGGGCATTTGAAGTAGCAGACCGAGTTTTAGGCAGTTAGGAAAGTTATACAATACCCACTAGACTATATAAGGCATATACAGGACCACCAAATGAACTCTCCCAATCTATTGAGAATGAGATTCGTGAGATGATAAATTTTTTATTAAGTCACGCATTTAGTTAGGATTCCCAGCTGACAGAGAATATTCCAGCTGAATAATAATTAAATAATTTATAATTTTGTATTCTACACCAAATGTAATTAATCTCTTAGTTTCCTCATAAACTATAAGTACAACTAGGCTTGGTCTGGGCTGACTTTCATTGTGATTCTCCTTAGAACCATGCGCTTAACTCTCTATCGTATCAGAACCATGCGCTTCACTCTCTACCGTATCAGAACCATGCGCTTCACTCACTACCGTATCAGACCTAATATTGGCGTGGTCAATGTTTTCATTTTACAGCCATAAAACCGGTTTCAGATAACAATACTTCGTCCTGAAGCCTCAGAACTTGAGAATCCCAATATCTTCGCAACAAAATTGTGATATTTCAAACTCCGATTCATAGTTGGAAATATCAAAGGTCTTCAAGATCTGCAAAAGATATAGGGATTAAAAAATCTAAGTTTTATTCAATCCCGCGGAGAGCCTGTTTGTTATTTGTTTAATTTCTTTAATAAACAGTATAAGCAATTATAATATTAAACTAAACTTAAAGGTACTTATTACTTCTCTATTGTTTAAACCGCTAGGTTTAGGCCTGAAAATTATATTAAAATCTCAAAAATTGAGTTGAAAGTTTGTAATTTTATAGTAGTTTGAAACAATAGTTAGTATAATGTTGAACATTATTTCTGAATACTATAATGCCGAAAACTTGAATTATTAAAGAAAACTTTTAAACTCTGGGTATCAGGAGAGGAAGAAAACAATATGGTTGTCCCCTGATCACTAACCAATGCATATTTCTTTTTTAATTTACTTTATATTTTACAATAGAAAGTCCTAGATCTCCTGCCTCCTATGTGCTCATCATACAGTTGTCGTCGTATATATTAATACTAAGAAGACGACTTTCGGTTTCAATTTAGTTTTCTACCAAGCTTTCAAACTGCATCGATACACATAAACATTAAAACAAAGAGAAGCTGTCAATTTACAGCCTCTCTTTGTTTCCTTGTAAACTTGTAATTTGAAAAAAAACTTAAATCGAAAAGTCGTCTTCGTTGTATTGATATAAACTCTAACCACTGTAGTTAAGTACAGTGTCAGTACTCACAAAGATCCAGACTACTGGGTCAACTTGGAAATGTCGCAACGCCTTGGTCTTTCATGTTTTTAAGTTTTTTGTTTTAAGGATGTACTTGGCAATATTCTCATCGAATATTGATAGAACTTGCAACCTATAATGAATTTCTGTGAACTGCAATTGTTGTCATTTAACATACTGTGTTTACCAGTACTGCAGGAGGATGATTTTGTATCAGGGTGTACCAATATGATATTCAATGCAGTACTGCAGGAGGATGATATTGTATCAAGGTGTACCAATATGATATTCAATGCAGTACTGCAGGAGGATGATATTGTATCAGGGTGTACCAATATGATATTCAATGCAGTACTGCAGGAGGATGATATTGTATCAGGGTGTACCAATATGATATTCAATGCAGTACTGTAGGAGGATGATATTGTATCAGGGTGTACCAATATGATATTCAATGCGGTACTGCCAACTAAGGCGGATAGTTAATAGAATGAGAAGGATAGAACACGATTAGTTTTCGATCAAGTTTAAGAAAAACATGAAAGGTTTTGTAGTGAATTGAAGTAAATGGCAACTGTTTGCTTTGGACAATGAATTGAATAAACCCTACTTGAAGATATCTGTATATGAAGTTATATTGTGAAGCAGAGTGTAGAGTGTATATGTATAGCTCCAGGTTCAACACTAGAATACAAAACGTTTTTAAAACAAAAAAAAGGCAAGAATAGTATTCAAGGAGAATGCGCTTAAACTAGTCCTTTAGGCTAGACTGTAGACTAAACTAGACTAGGCTAGAACTGAAAAAAAACACTGCATATTTGCGGTGTCAATTAGAGATTAAAGAATTTAACATTTGAACTCTATCACCAAACTTGACTAAAATGTTCATAATAAAAGTAATGTATGGTAAACATACGAACCATACTTATTATTAATCATTACTGCGAGAACATACATATAATCAGGAAATAGTGTTTAATGGAGAGCTGAGTTGTGAGTATGGATGAAGGCTGCAGATCCTTGCTTCCGGGGTTCCTCGGACTCCGAACCGCCTGTTGAGCTCAGGTTGAGGGTTCTCCGAACCTCAGTTTCTCCTCGGCTCTGTTCCCCCGAGGAGTAGAATAGGAATCCAACCAAACCAAAACAAATCGCATGATTAACTTGTGATTTGTGAACATTATGTTACTTGTCATACAAACCCTATCATTATACAAACTTTTAGTTACAATTGATTGAACGAGGTTAGGGTAAATATGTAGAGTTCGGTAGCTAGGACTGGAGAAGGTTGAATAGGGACAGTAACATTAGGGTTGAGTAGGGAAGGTTATATTGGGAAAGAGAATAGATGGTAAGGAAAGGGTGGAGAAAGAAGAAGGTAGGGAAAGGGCTGGGTTGGAAAGGTCATGTTATGGGTGAGAAGGAAAGGTTAGGTTAGAGTAGGGAAGGGTATGTTAAGGTTGAGTAGGGAAGGTTAGGCTACTTTTGAGTAGGAAAATGCATGTTAGGGATGAGAAGGTAGGGTTAGGTTAGGGTAGGAAAGGTAAGGCTAAGGTTGAGTAGGGAAGATTAGGTTAGGATTGAGTAGGAAAGGTTATGTTAGGGTCGAGTAGGTAAGGTTAGGTTAGGATGAGTAGGAAAGGTTAGGTTAGAAATAAGTAGGAAAGGTTAGGTTTGGGATGAGTAGGAAAGGTAAGGTTAGAGTTGAGTAGGGAAGGATAGGTTAGGAACGAATAGGGAAGGCTAGGTTAGGAATGAGTAGGAAAGGTTAGGTTAGGGTTGAGTAGGGAAGGTTTAGGCTAGGGTGGAGTAGGAAAGGTTCGGTTAGGGATGAGTAGGAAAAGTTAGGTTAGGGATGAGTAGGGAAGGTTTATGCTAGGGTGGAGTAGTAAAGGTTCGGTTAGGGATGAGTAGGAAAGGTCAGGTTAGGGATGAGTAGGGAAGGTTTAGGCTAGGGTGGAGTAGTAAAGGTTCGGTTAGGGATGAGTAGGAAAGGTTAGGTTAGGGATGAGTAGGAAAGGTTTTGTTAGGGATGAGTAGGAAAGGTTAGGTTGTGAAACAAAAGAGTCAGCTTATATCGGTAGTCTTGGTTGTAAATGGAAAAGGGTTAACAATAAAGGAAAAGGATTATGAAACATCCAAGTAAGTAAACATGGATTGAAAAACAGTATTGCTACGAACTCAGGGACAGATCTAAGTATATAAAAATGAAAGAAAAGGGTTGGCAGTGAAGAGAATGATGGGTTGACTATGAAGAAAAAAGGGTTTGAAGGGAAGGGAAAATATTGTGAAGGGAATACTATGGTAGTGAAGAAAGGTTGGTCATGAACTGAAGAACGGGTATACAGTAAATGCAGGGATATGCTGAGCATTGTTATGAAGGGAGGGGTAGGATTAAGAAGGAAAAACTTGCATGATGAGTATATATATAATACCCCAGCTTGGGGAGTCAAATCTAGAACGAAAACTTAATCCACAAATATATAATAGAGTTGTTCTGATATAAGAAAAATACTTCTTTAGTGTAATCATAGACGCAAACCTTATCAAAATAATACATTAGCACTGGAGTAGAATATAATAGTACTGGAGTAGAATAGAATAGTACTGGAGTAGAATAGAATAGTACTGGAGTAGAATAGAATAGTACTGGAGCAGAATAGAATAGTACTGGAGTAGAATATAATAGTACAAGAATAGAGTAGAGTTAGCACCGGAGTAGAATAGAGTAGAGTTAGCACTGGAGTAGAATAAAGTAGAGTTAGCACTGGAGTAGAATAGAGTAGAGTTAGCACTGGAGTAGAATAGAGTATAGTTAGCACCGGAGTAGAATAGAGTAGTTAGCGCTGGAATATAATAGAATAGAGTTAGTGCTGGAGTAGAATAGAGTAGAGTTAGCTCCGGAGTAGAATAGAGTAGAGTTAGCACCGGATTAGAATAGAGTTAGCACCGTAGTAGAATAGAGTAGAGTTAGCACTGGAGTAGAATAGAGTAGAGTTAGCACTGGAGTAGAATAGAGTAGAGTTAGCACCGGAGTAGAATAGAGAAGTAAGCGTTGGAATAGAATAGAATAAAGTTAGCACTGGAGTAGAATAGAGTAAAGTTAGCACTGGAGTAGAATAGAATAGAGTTAGCACTGGAGTAGAATAGAGTAGAGTTAGCACTGGAGTAGAATAGAATAGAGTTAGCACTGGAGTAGAATTGAATAAAGTTAGCACTGGAGTAGAATAGAGTAGAGTTAGCACTAGAGTAAAAAAGAATAGTTAGCGCTGAAGTAGAATTGAATGTACTGGAATATAATAGAATTAGTACTGGAGTAGAATAGAATAGAGTTAGCTCTGGAGTAGAATAAAATTTACTGGAATAGAATAGAATTAATACTAGTATAGAATAGAATTGAGTTAGCACTGGAGTAAAATATAATAGAGTTATTACTAATCTTAAAAATACATAATGTGAAATATCTAAGGTTTACGACATAAAGTTGCGAAGATATAAGGGTTAGGAGTTAAGAGTTTAAGGCAAAGACTCAATTTCTTTGAAATGTTGTTTAAATCTTAACCTTTATATTTTAGAAATATTGTTTAAATCTTAACCTTTATATTTTAGAAATATTGTTTAAATCTTAATATATTTTAGAAATATTGTTTAAATCTTAACCTTTATATTTTAGAAATATTGTTTAAATCTTAACCTTTATATTTTAGAAATATTGTTTTTCAATATTCTCGTAACACAAATAATTGCCCTATGAATGATCAGTGATGAATAAATAATCGAAAAAATATTTACACTAATCTTATTTTTCTTTCGTTTTATTTAATATTTGATGTGAGAGGACCATAACATCTTCATCAATTCTTCATCAATGAATATTTAGTGAAAGCAAACTTTTAAGTGCAGGACGAACTTCGTTTAGTTTTCACAACAATACAGTTCTTACTCGACCCATCAATAAAATATCTTTATTCATTGTTAACAGATACAACAAATACTTTATAGTAAAGGAATTTTTTCAACACTTTTATTTTCTTCATCTTTGCATCCAACTTTTTGTAGACCATATTTTAAAATATAAATTCTGTTAAATCAAATAATCTAAGTTTGATATATAAAAAGTTAACATAATCAGGTAGCTAAGATATAAGGATTAGAAAATTTGAGTTTGTGGCAAAGAATCAATTCTTATATTATATAAAATGTACAGAAAAAATCCAATAGATAATTATTACTTTTTTGCACAATATTTAACAAAATATATATAAAGAACCCTTTCTTTGAATTATTCCTCGAAATATATGTTCAAGGGTTTATATATATATGTATATATATATATATATATACGAGAGGGGAAGGGATGACAACAGCGGGAGTAATATCAAATATATTAAATTCAAGGTATTCTGATCTACAAGCATATTTTTATCTTTATAAACATTTTCTGAAAGGAAATGCATCTACAATTATACATTATTATCATGTCTATTTTACATTAAGTTCAGTTTAACGGACTTAATCTTTTAAATCGTTAAGTTCCAGATTACTTTCAAATTGGATTTGTAACATTTAATCATATAAGATTTTAAAATTTTAATTAATATTTGTTATGCATTCATTTTTTTCCGAAGCGAAAAAGTTTTTCTCTTTGATTTAAAAAAGTATGAAAAATTAATTAAAAACTAAGTCTCCACAAAAAGTGTTATTAACTAGAAGGTTTGTGCTAAAACCTGTATTGAAGATTTTGATCGTAGCATCGTAGCATCGTAGCATACTCAACATCGTAAGCTAAATATATAAACAAGAAAAAAATATTATTATCCTTTTATTAGTGTTCATTTGAAGAAAAAATATATTACAAACTGGTTTAAAACTATTAGGACATTCATGAGGCTTCGGGCCCTCTTTTCAAGAAACAATTTTATCTTTAAACTGATGCATTACAATTCGCCATTTTCTTATCAGTCATGTGAGTCGCAATCAAAAATGTGGGCCCGATCGGTTCAGCCGTTTTGACGTTTATTGGACACAAACAAATAGACCAGATTTAAATTGTATGCTGTGTTGGTATAGTTAAACTATAGTTTGCATAATAAATATAAATTGTATGCTGTGTTAGTATAGTTAAATTATAGTGTACATAATAAATATGATATTGTATGCTGTGTTAGTATAGTTAAACTATAGTGTACATAATAAATATGATATTGTTTACTGAGTTGGTATAGTTAAACTATAGTGTACATAATAAATATGATATTGTATGCTGTGTTAGTATAGTTAAACTATAGTATTCATAATAAATATGATATTGTATGCTGAGTTGGTATAGTTAAACTATAGTGTACATAATAAATATGATATTGTATGCTGTGTTGGTATAGTTAAACTATAGTGTACATGATAAATATGATATTGTATGCTGTGATAGTATAGTTAAACTATAGTTTACATAATAAATATGATATTGTATGCTGTGTTAGTATAGTTAAACTATAGTGTACATAATAAATATGATATTGTATGCTGTGTTAGTATAGTTAAACTATAGTGTACATAATAAATATGATNCCCCCCCCCCCGCCCATTTTCCCCCTCTCCCAAATACCATTTCAGACTTCCCTTCTGACTAATATATTTGTATCCAAAGAAATGAAGTATTTGCTTTCTGTATTTATCAAAGCTTGATTTACTTTCCATAATTTATTGTTAATATAAGCAACCACACGGCACACACACATAAAGTTGTTTAGATTAAATGAGGTACATGTCACCTGTCTCAAATAAAATCTATAATAATTGCCCAAGGGGTGGAATGTAAATAAGATACATATTTGATTATAGTTAAAGTTAGTTAGCTTGATTGAATCTCAGCTAAGGGTTGGCTACCAAAATATAAAATCTTATTTAATTTAAAAAAGAAAACATTATAAAACTTATAAAAATATGATATTTTAGATGGAAAATGTGATTAGAAAAAGTGATATTGATGATTGTTGTTGTATGATGATACCACATGTGAATAATTCTCTGAAAAGATAATGTGAATCTGAAACCTGTAAACCAACCCACAATCTCATCGTCTTTCAATCTGTTCTCCTCAATAATGAGCTTTTTAATATTAATCCAATCCGGAGCAGCAGCATTCGCATTCAAACCATCCTTAATACTTAATACATTCTATAGGATATGAGGGGAGTATGAAGGGTATAGCAGGATACAACGCGTCCCCAGCATCATTCATTTTATTTCTTCTAACTATCGTCTCAGCACAACGTAAGTATACAAACAAAATTATCAGGGACGTTTCTTTTATTGCAAGGCGTTTCCTGGATTGGGTTGTTAGAGGGTGGCAGAGAGGAAAGTAGTATTAAAGTGACGATTAGAGAACCTAAGTGGAGTATTTATTAAACGAAAGAAGAGATATATACAAAAGATGAAAAACACCAAAAGTAAAGACTACAGTTCACAGATATCATGCTAGGAAAGAGAAGGGATAAACTATGAAGCAATTATTAAAGAAAAATGAAAAAAGGAGAAAACGGGGCTGAACTAAACCATTGGAAAATAAAAAGAACATATACATAGAAGACAGAAGGGTGAGAAATTCAAATAAAAACATCTAAAAAGATAAAAAAGGAGATTAAGATTAAGATTTAAGGGTGAGGGGATAAAATGTTTTATAAAAATATTTAAGAATGATAGTCAACAATGCATATAAACAAGACACATACAATTTACACTGTAGGAAAACTTTTACAGGAAAATATAAGACTGATAATGGTAGAACTGAGAGCTTTTTCAATTTTAGCAATTTTACTGAAAGATTCGACTTTTAGATGTTTGAACATATTACGATAAAAGATAAAATTAATGAAAAATGTATCTGGCAGAAAAGATAGAAACAAATATAAGAACCAAAAGAATCTAAAAGTCAATAGAGATTTGGTTTAAGGATGGACGTGTAAGAAAGGGAAAGGTTAAATATCAAGTTTATGGAAGGTTTTGCGTATTTTTGCTGCTCCGCGCCACCCAAATTCTTTCAGAATCCCTACGAACCTCCGACCCAGACTCATTTTACAAGATGGAGAATCAAGGGTTGGATCGCCCTGTAAATACTCCGGACAAGATCAAAGAATCTCATAAAAATTCTTTCCTCATTGGCAGTTTGACAATTAATAATCAAAGGCATCAAAAAAGATCGAGTTCGTCTCGAACATCCCATGATCTGTTCTCCTCGTACTCGAACTCAAACTTCGAGTTCTTTTCTACCTGGAACCTGACAGAACTAGAGGATATTTCAACAGCGACGGAGATGTCGGATGATCAGATGAGATCTCTGGGATTTCCCGTTCCCTCCACTGAACGACCTAGTCTGGAGCGGGAAACCCAGAGACATCCCGTCCTAGATAATCCTTTCATACATTTTCTATCTCGTAAGTAAATGGACAAAAATTCTTAGTTATTTCATTTTCTATGCTTATTCCATCACGTTTTTGTTTTTATTCTATTCTTGTTAAACCTGGAGAGAAGTATGGGATTACTGAACCATTGATTTTTCAAAGAAATATTGGTTCAGGAGGAAGATTGACTTCCCCATTCTTTTCTCCGCTCCGGGTTTCAATGTAAAAACATTCTCACAAACTTTTCTCCGAGTTAACCTTTTATCTGGAAAGAATAATCACATAAGTTTTCCGATTTACCGATTTTCCCGCGAATTAAAGAAATCTATTATCAGGTCTAAACAAACATTCTGAGCTGGGTAGGATATTAAAAACTAAATCTATTTTAGATCCGCCGGAAATAACGAAACCGCCGCAGAGTCACAGTGTAAAGTCCGGCGGTATCGCCGTCCTATTCTGTCATGCTACCGGAGATCCTGCTCCCAACTTCAACTGGAAGAAGAACGGAAAGAAACTGCGGAATACGGACTCCAGGTAGGGAAGGAAACTGAGTACTTTCCTCAAATCTAATTTTCAAATCTTTTTATATTTTCATTCTAAAAGCACAGACCTTTGATATTTCAAACTATGGCTGCCGCTAGATCAAATAAGCAACGTTTGTAATATCGAAGGTTTTCACCATAAGGTTACAATGATATAAAGATTATAGCAATAGAGTTTGAGGCAAGTGATCATGTCCTTTTAACAAGACAATTTCACAAATTTTTTAAAAACTTTTTGTATTCCTATATGTATACCTGTCTCAAAATAAGAAAAGAAATCCAATGATGACGTCATAACTTGTATGAATTATCATGAATGACCATGTTAAGGAAAGTAAGTATAATATAAATAATTACAGCGAAGGACACAAAACCTTGCGAAATGAATATTTTTTCATATACGTGAACAATATAAAAATAGATTTATTAGGTTTCAATAAGTCAAATGTGACTAAAATAGTTTTGATGATATTAATGATAATAAGAGACATTGTGAACTTTTCCAAAAGCATTTTCATTCATGATTGAACCATTGTCATCCTTATGTACGTTTAAATATATATATATATATGTATTATAATTGAAGTAGATATTTGTAAGGCAACATGTATTCATGATGGAATACAATATACATAATATTTACACAATATTTCCTTAAACAGACAATATCTTCTAGAAAAAAGGTATTTCCATCAACGGTTTTAAATCAATGCATTTTCTTCAAGAAAATGTTAAATTCTAAGAATGCCAAACAATTGGGAGAGTAAACAGAATTTTCTCCAGATTTTATAAGAATAAATATACAATATTTATCAAATACCGGTAGAATAGAAAAACTCGCCAGCTTTGGGAAAATGGAAATTTTTTTAAAAATCAGTTTAAACCAATTCTTCTTGATTTATTCATAAACTAGGCTATCTTCTATTTAAATTGTGAACATGTTCTTTTTGTTTACATGTTAAAACAAAGAAGAAGAAAATTTTGCGGATTTTTAAAAAAAAATTCGCGGATTTTCAAGAATTTAAATTTTTTTTTTAAATTAAAAACCTTTAAAACACATTTTTTATATTTTTATCATTCATAAACCTTCCCTGTGGTTACGTGATGTCCCACAAAAAATTTGGGTTCGGATCGGTTCAGCCGTTTTGACGTTTATTGGATACAAACAAACAAACAAACAGACAGACAAGCCAAATTTATATATAGATTGCAGGCCAAAGTATTGATAAATGGATGAATAGATAGTTTGAAATTCTATAGTGTTGTTTAATTTATTAGTTTGCAGTACACAATACCCATTCTGTCACAATAAACTAAGCTAGTGGGGCAGGTCAAATAAGCTGATGTTAGGCCGGGCTCTGTAAAAAGTTTGGCCGCACCATTAAAGTTGAAACCGAGCCGGTATAGTAAAGGGTCGGGCCGGTATAGTTAAGGGTCGGGCCGGTACAGTAAAGGCGTCACTAAGGATGGCAAAGGGGGTCGGTCTGGTTCGAATTCAAATTGACCCTAGTCCGCCGTGCTGTATTTCTCTTAATAGTCATTCGTTTCTTTTATTAAACTATTATCCCTTATCCCTTATCCTAAGGAAGTGAGTCTTTGGACAAACTATGTTTTTAAACTCACCTACATTATAGCAACCCAATGTCGTAGACCTTAGATATTTTAGAATATGAGTTCGGTTAGATCTCAAAATCTTATTTGAAATTACACCATCAGGTTGTACAAATTTGGGGATTAAAAATTTGTATTTGTGGCAAAGAGTTAAATCCCTTCGTGTTCTCCTTACCGTATTTAAGGATTCCTTTAAATATCTTCCTTTTCCAATCCATTTCTCCGTCCTTATTTTTTGCCTCCGTTTTTCGTGAATTTTCTGTTTTGTTTTCCTAGCCAAGCAAACCTTACTAGTCGGTTCTTAATTCATAACCATAGGTTCTTATCTGTACTTCTTTCATAACCAAACTATCCTCCTATTCTGGCCTTCTTTCATATCCAAACTAACCTTCCTATTCTTTCTTTCTCTCATAACCAAACTAAGCTTCCTAGTTTGTCTTTGATTTCATAAAAAAACTAACCTTCCTATTCCATCCTTCTTTTCTTACTTAACTAACCTTTCTAATTCAATCTTCTTTTCTCACTTAACTAACCTTACTAATCTATTCTTCTTTTCTCACTTAGCTAACCTTACTATTTTTTTCTTCTATCCTTACTAAACTAACCTTTCTAATCTATACTTCTTTCCTAACCAAACTAACTTTCCTAATTTGGCTTTCTTGCCTGGCCCAACTATCCTATTTAATCTGGCATTGTATTTAGGTATCTGATCTCTGATTTTGATGGTGGATCTCTGCTTCGTATAGAACCAGTGCGTAAGAAGCGTGAGTCTGGAGCTTATGAATGCGTAGCTGAGAACGGAGTTGGAGACGAAGTATCAGTCTCTGCTGAGCTAGAGGTTTATGATGGTAAGATCAGCTTATTATTATCTCCAACCTTAGCCTAGATCGGAACTTTTAGTAAAGCACCCTGGAAAACTAGGACTAGATGTGTTCGGTTTCTTCTATTTGAATTCAATTTCGTTTTGGTCTTAATTCAACAATCTTTAAACTTACAGAGTTGTTTTTTTTACTTTTTCATTTGAAATGCATCCACCGACAAAAAGAGAAAAGGCAAAAAGTTATATTTAATTGGTCAAATTCTGATCGAAAGTCATCACATGAGTAAATAAACTTGAGTAGATCAGGACCGAACTGTTAAATCCGCGTGGAGTGTCGTGAATCTTTAGCACTTAATCTCGATTTCCAATGTGGACACTTATAAATTTGAGGATCGATGCTTGATCCCTTTATTTAAGTTATCCCCGCTTGGAACAATCACCAATGGATATCAAAGAGGAATTAAACTAATCCGTAGACCTGAATAACAATAAAAAGGAATTTAGTCTTTGACACAAACTCTGATTTTCTAATTCCTATATCTCTGCAACCCAATGTCGTAGACCTATAGATATTTCAAACCATGAATTCTGTTGCATCAAATTATCTTGCTTTGAAATATCAAAAGTCTACAACATCAAGTTCCATAAATATAGGGATTAGAAAATTTGAGTTTGTGACAAAGACTCAATTCCTTTGTTACTTTTTGTCATATATTATCTTATTATTATCTTTTTTGCTTTTCTTATTTCACTCTCTTTATTTTTGTCATTTTTTCTATAGACCACTTCAATTTGGTATTATGATATTTTTTTTCTTTAGAAAAAGAGCTCCCAGTTGGTTTCCCTCAGATAATACAGAACCCTGGGATGAAGGTTGTGGAGAAGGGACGGAACGCTGTTCTGGTCTGCGAGGCTACTGGAGAACCTGCTCCAGTCATTTCATGGGTTCGGGATACGGTTCCAATCAATCTGGAGGTTTGTAATCAGATCTTATTATCTTCAGAAAATTTGAATTCTTATATCTTAAAACTCTATTTTTTTCTAGGGAAACCCTCGGTTGAGTATAATGCAGCAAGGTAAACTGCGAGGTAAGGGAGGAACAACATGCATTCATCATATTATTCTCACCAGACACTACAAGGACCAAACCTTTGTATAAGAGTATTAACTTCTTGGCTTCCAACTCGTTTGGCGACCATCATCTATTTTAATTTTTAAAGGTTGCTCGTTTATCGATTTTTTTTTAGTGGAATTTGAAAGATCGAATTTTTAAAGGCCTTTTTTGATTTCTGACGATCCAGAAAGTCCCACTAAAAATTTTGGGCCCGATCGGTTCATACGTTTTGACGTTTATCGGTTACAAACAAACAAACAAACAAATAGACAAACAGACAAGCAAAGTATATATTAACTATAGGGGTAACTAAGGGGGGGGGGGGGCTCGTTTCCCTCCCTCCCACCCCATCCCCTCATAGATTCTTGCTTTCCTTGTCGAACTAAAGAATTAAATTTCAGCACATTTTAAACTAAAAATCACTTGAATTCTGGTAATGGTAATGTAAGTGAGACTCCAATTTTGGAGTGGTATGTGCAACTTAAAACGGTGTCCTTTAAACCTCTGTCTGATCAAACTCAACTTTCAGCTAGAAATAATGGATATCTCCGTGATCCTTGATCAGACAAATATTTAAAGTTTACCGTTGTGAATCTGACATGACACTCTACTATGGAAGGTAACTTGAAATTTAAAGAATACTGCTATAGTACAGAGAAGAGTTGTTAATACAAGACTGAACTGAGAAAGTATTGAATGGGATAAGAGTATTTTATTGCACTATAAAAGTGTAGATACTTGGATCTATTAATCATCAAAATATTATTATTATTTTCATAAATCTGTATTTAGTCCAACAGTTGTAGGATATATTATGCCTACTCGCATATTTTTTTTCAATCAGAAAGGATGAATTATCTGTACATATATATATATACTTTGCTTGGGTGTCTGTTTGTTTGTATCTATCCAATAAACGTCAAAACGGCTGAACCAATCCGGCTCAAACTTTGTGTTAGACCTCACATGACCCCAGGGAAAGGTTTATGGATGATCAAAATAAAAAAATAGCTTATAACAAAATTCGACTTTCATTAAATTTTGAAAATCTACGATTTTTTTCTATAATCCGCGAACTTCTTTTTGTTTTATTTAACAATGTATTCAAAAAGAAAATGTTCACAATTAAAATAGAAGATGGGCGCTAAGCGCCCTGAAAGCCTAGTATTAGCTATGAATTACAAGTTTGATAGCGACATTTCTAATATGAATGAATATAATAAACGAATACAAAAAATCCCATTTTAATTTGTTACCACCGTGGCTTTAGGAAACTATTAGACTTAATTGAGGATTTAATGGGGTTTGATTTCTAAATTCTTAAAAAGTTTGAATAGAAAACAAAGGTTTGGTCCGCAGCATAGTGTCTTACATTGTAAATAATTAGTTGAAGTAGATTTAGATGCATCTAGATTAGTTGCATTCAAACTGAGTGTTCTAACTTATATTATAGCAAAGTTATCCGTAATCCAGAAACATAGAGAGGAAGATTTAGATACCTCTCAGGGTTAGAGATATTCTTAGAAATCCTTCTCTTAGAATTAATATCTTGTCCTATTCTTGTCTCATGTTTGATATCTTAAGATATTCTTGTCTGAGGGTTGATATCTTAAGATATTCTAGTCTGAGGGTTGATATCTTGAGATATTCTTGTCTGAGGGTTGATATATTGAGATATTCTTGTCTCAGGGTTGATATCTTAAGATAATCTTGTCTGAGGGTTGATATCTTGAGAAATTCTCGTCTGAGGGTTGATATCTTGAGATACTCATGCCTGAGGGTTAATATCTTGAGATATTCTTGTCTGAGGGTTGATATCTTGAAATATTCTTGTCTGAGGGTTNTGAGATATTCTTTTCTGAGGGTTGATATTTTGAAATATTCTGTTCTGAGGGTTGATATCTTGAATAATTCTTGTCTCAGGGTTGATATATTTTGATATTATTGTCTGAGGGTTGATATCTTAAGATATTCTTGTCTGAGGGTTAATATCTTGAGATACGCTTGTTATTTGAAGGTTTATATCTTGGGATATTCTTGTCTGAGGGTTGATATCTTGAGATATTCTTGTCTGAGGGTTGATATCTTGGGATATTCTTGTCTGAGGGTTAATATCTTGAGATACACTTGTTATTTGAAGGTTGATATCTTGGGATATTCTTGTCTGAGGGTTGATATCTTGAGATATTCTTGTCTGAGGGTTGATATCTTAAAATATTCTTGAATTAAGGGTTGATATCTTGAGATATTCTTGTCGTATTTTTCAACCAAAAGCAAATTATGAAAAGTTTTTTATCAGTCATGAATTTACAATTTTCATTGATTTGCCACTATAATATAAGTTTGAACACTTTTAAACAAAGGTCTTGTTTTATCTTTGACAATGTATAGTTCCATCCCAAACCTTATTTTATTTATATATAGTTTAAAATAACAGAGATTGCTAGCTTGTATTTGTAACATTTCTAAACTTTATTTGATGTTTCATCTTTCTTGAAACTTTACAAATGAATACATATACAGCAAGCAGGGTCTCAGATAATTATTAATGCACTGGCATAATTAACTTATCCAAGCCATATGCTACCTTTACCTTGTCTATATATATATATATATTTATATAAGTAATAACATTTTTATATTTAATAAACTGAAAGATAAGTTAATTATAACATTTACACAATGCACCGTTATATTATGCACTGGATTCAGATTTGAGTTCAAGTTCGACCAGGTTCAGGGATTATGATTTTTCGTTTAGGTTTGAATAAAATTCTGCCCTTCAGTTTAGAATTAGGTTTTGGTTAGGCAGTTAGGTTTTGATTTGGGTTCAGCTTGACACCAGGTTTAGGTTTCGGCAAAGGTTTTGAATTATTGGTTCAGGTGAGGGTCATGTATAGATTTTGATTTAGTTTTAGTTTATAGTTAGGTTCAGGTTCAGGTCTAGGCTTTGGTTTAGGTTTCCGGTTTGGTTTAGGTTCTGGTTCAGGTCTAGGCTTTGGTTTTGGTTTAGGTTCAGGTTTGGTTAAGGTTCAGGTTTGGTTAAGGTTCAGGTTTGGTTAAGGTTCAGGTTTGGTTAAAGGTTCAGGTTTGGTGAAAGGTTCAGGTTTGGTTACAAAGTGTTCTGTGCTAGTTTTTGTTTAGAAAAGGTTCGTTTAGAAGAGGTATAAAGAAACTTGTTAATTCTTGGATTAGAAGGTATCTAGACAAGGCTTATATTTTAGCTTAATTTTATAGAAAATTAAAAAACTTTTCTGAGACAACAATGCAAACTCTTTATAAGACAACATGGAACAATTCTCATCTCTTAACTCAGATTTGTTGTAACTCTACTTTTCCCCGTCCTGTTCTTAGTTTCTGCCACTTCCTTTTCTCCTGTTCTTAGTTTCTTCTACTTTCCTTTTCTCCTGTTCTTAGTTTCTTCCATTTCGTTTTCTCCTGTTCTTAGTTTCTTCTACTTTCCTTTTCTCCTCTTCTTAGTTTCTTCCACTTTCCTTTTCTCCTGTTCTTAGTTTCTTCCACTTTCCTTTTCTCCTGTTCTTAGTTATTTCCACTTTCTTGTTCTTACTCTCCTGTCCTTAATTTCTTCTAGTTTCTTTCCTTTTCTCCTGTTCTTAGTTTCTTCCACCTTCCTTTTTCTCCTGTTCTTAGTTTCTTCCACTTTCCTTTTCTCCTGTTCTTAGTTTCTTCCACTTTCCTTTTCTCCTGTTCTTAGTTTCTTCCACTTTCCTTTTCTCCTGTTCTTAGTTTCTTCCACTTTCCTTTTCTCCTGTTCTTAGTTTCTTCCACTTTCCTTTTCTCCTGTTCTTAGTTTCTTCCACTTTCCTTTTCTCCTGTTCTTAGTTTCTTCCACTTTCCTTTTCTCCTGTTCTTAGTTTCTTCCACTTTCCTTTTCTCCTGTTCTTAGTTTCTTCCACTTTCCTTTTCTCCTGTTCTTAGTTTCTTCCACTTTCCTTTTCTCCTGTTCTTAGTTTCTTCCACTTTCCTTTTCTCCTGTTCTTAGTTTCTTCCACTTTCCTTTTCTCCTGTTCTTAGTTTCTTCCACTTTCCTTTTCTCCTGTTCTTAGTTTCTTCTACTTTCTTTTCTGCTCTCCCGTTCTTACTCTCCTGTTCTTAGTTTCTTCCATTTCCTGTCCTCTTGTCATGTTTTTTTTTGTCATCCACATATCCAGATATTCATCTTATGCTTTCTTGTTAACCAGATATTTATCTTATTCTTTCTTGTTAACCAGATATTCATCTTATTCTTTCTTGTTAACCAGATATTCATCTTATTCTTTCTTGTTAACCAGATATTCATCTTATTGTTTCGTGTTAACCAGATATTCATCTTATTGCTTCTTGTTAACCAGATGTTCATCTTATTCTTCCTCAGTCCTATTTGACCATGCTTTGGTCAAATTTATAAATCCGAAAACAATATTCTGTTGGTTTAACTATGAGACATGTATCGATATGAAGTAGTTTCGTGACCTGGCATACATACACTACTCGACAGTTTCTAAATCCTACAATTTGATGGCTGGCTCCAGTCCGTTTATAAGAATTACATATTGATTTTTCAATTGGAAAACTATATATTTCGTTACTGTGACTTTATATAGTAGTTTAATAAAGTCAAGAGCCAAAACTGAATTTAGTAATAACACGATATGCACACAAAACTATATTTATACGTTAGACATAATAATGATACTAAATAATTAAATGTGATCAGAGTAGAGATGGAACACTTCAAAGGTTTCTTTGCCTAGGTCGGCGGACGTATCTTCCATTACCCGTCTTAAAAACCCCTTCGTTAGTAACTAACACCGTCCAGCTTCCCTGGTCTGCCTACCCGTTTTCTAGAGCTCTAATGGTATTTCCAACTTGTCTTTATATTCAAACTTCTAGCGCACAACTAAACTCTGGCTTGGGTTTATTTTTAACTTTCTATCAGACAACTAAACTCTGGCTTGGGTTTATATTTAACTTTCTATCAGACAACTAAACTCCGGGTTGGGTTTATTTTTAACTTTCTATCAGACAACTAAACTCTGGCTTGGGTTTATATTTATCTTTCCATCAGACAACTAAACTCTGGCTTGGGTTTGTATTTAACTTTCTATCAGACAACTAAACTCCGGCTTGGGTTTATTTTTAACTTTCAATCAGACAACTAAACTCCGGCTTGGGTTTATATTTAACTTTCTATCAGACAACTAAACTCCCGCTTGGGTTTATTTTTAACTTTCTATCAGACAACTAAACTCCAGCTTGGGTTTATATTTAACTTTCTAACAGACAACTAAACTCCAACTTGGGGTTTGAGTCCTTGTATTATAAACTAAATACTAAATATGTACAAATAAAACCGTGCTGGTTTTCAAATATTGATGATAGCAAGGGATAAGTTGACGTTTTATGCATTTTTTTCATACCTAGAGATATCCTAATATAATTCATTTATACATCGATCTTAAATTCAGAAGCATTTATAAAAAAATAAATTCTTTATTTAAAGGGAGTGACCGGAAATGTATGGTAGTTGATCTGAGAATGCAGTTTTGTAAAGATTTTTTTAGGATTCATTTGAGACCTATAAGATGTGTTTACGGTGCATATTTGTTCAGCAAGAGTGCAAATTCAATTTGTAAAATCCTTCTTTATTGTCCATTCTGGAATCTGGAGAGATGATTTTGAGAATCGTTTTTTTTTTAATTATTTAATAACAACGACGAAAAATGTAACAAAAATTCTAAAGTAAACTAATTGGATGTTTAGGAACATATTTCTTAACAGAAACTTGTCAATAAATCATTGTTAGAATCAATTATTTCTTTTTCATCATTATATTTAATTTTTTATTCTTTACACATTTGTTCACAGTTTTCTTAAAATTCTTTAGATGTCGTCTTTTCAATAAAAATTCCGGGAAATCTACAGAAAATGTTTGTGAACAATGAGACATTGCAGAAACTAATAACTGAAATTTGAAAAGATTAGTGATTTTAGATAATAATAGTTAATGTTTATTTTGTTCAATCTGTTCCTAAACAACTTATTAGTTTACTGTCGAATTCTTGTAACAATCATCGTGGTCGTCATGGAATAATCTTTAAAAACTGATTCTCAAAATCATCCCTCCAAAATGGACAATCTTTGATTGATTTTAAAGATCAAATTTTCACTCTTGTTGAACAAATACGCACCATAAAGAATTACTCTGCAATACTACATTCACAGTTCAACGACCATACATTGCCGGTCACTCCCTTTAAACACAAATAGGCTTTATAGATTTTAATGTCTCAAATATCTTTTGAGTTGGTTAGAAGGTTGTTGATTTTTTTTGTTCATGAGTCTCTAAAAGGGATTAGAAGAGTTTTTAAAAAGTTAGTAAGGTTTCAAGGTTCTGGTTAAAGAAAACTAGAAAGGTTTCAAGGTTCAGGTTAAAGAAAACTAGAAAGGTTTCAAGGTTCAGGTTAACTAGAGTTGGAAAAATTTCAATTTTCTGGGTTTTAAAAGAAAACTAGAAAGGTTTCTAGGTTCAGGTTAAAGAAAACTAGAAAGGTTTCTAGGTTCAGGTTAAAGAAAACTAGAAAGGTTTCAAGGTTCAGGTTAAAATTAAGATAGGTTGTTTGATCCAATTCTGAACTTAAATTCCTGTAATGCACAGTTAGTGAGCTAGTTATCCACAGTATAGTTTATTTATAAATTAATATTTTTTAAAAATTATCTGTCATTTTCATAATTCAGGATCATTAAGAATAGAAGCAGCAGAGGAAACGGACCAGGTAAACTGATTAGATGAGACAACACCTTACCTATCCTGTCCTGTCCTAATCTAACTTGTCCAGTCCTAACTAACCAGTCCTGACCTAACCTAACTTGTCTAAACAAAACCTTACTTGTTTTTATCTAACCTAACCTGTCCAACCCTAACTGAACTTGTCCCATTCAAACCTAACCTGTCCAACCCTAACCCAACTTGTTTCATTCAAACCTAACCTGTCCAACCCTAACCTAACTTGTCCCATTCAAACCTAACCTGTCTGTATAACTTGTCCTGTAACTTTAATGAACCTTCTTACCTGTCACATTCTATTGATATTTAACCTAATATATTCAGACCTACCCTATCAATGTCATGGGCTTAACTCAAGTTCAGAATTTCTGACCTCAGTCTAAAACTAAAGAACGAAAAAAATTACGACTTAAAAAGTTTCAGCTTTAATGCCACTTCTGACTTAATTTAAACCTGAATTTTAAGCTACAGCTTGATGAATATTTAATTTGTCGATTTCGGCGAGTTAAATTTTAAACCCCAAGTTACCCGCGTTCAATTTTGCGATATTTCAATGCATAAAAAATCTGACGATTTAAGTTTAAAAAGATTTTCCTGTAATCTGGATTAATTAAATACATCGTGTACCTAATACGAAATATATTTTGTTATAATTCGCGATGCAGTTTTGTGAAGAAATTGAAGTTACGACTACGAGACAGCTGATGTTGAATTATCTCTGTCAATGTAATCTCCGTTATTCCCGTAATCTGAGGTCGAATTTAGAGAATCCGCTGGTTCCACTTAAAATCGTAATCAATGTTTCAAGATTTAAGCCGGCGCTAAATTGAAACCGGTTTTGGGGGATTAAAACGCGGCTCAAATCCATTAAATTCGGACTCTGATTGGTTCATATTTTCCTTTTGATCCTTTTTAAAGAAATCCCAACCCTTCTGTCTATTACTAGAATAACATCATTTTCATCTCAATATATTTCGGCAAAAACTTTGGTATCTTCATGAGTTTGTCCTATAATATTACAGATATAAGCAAAAAATTAATTTTTTTAGACAATGAATATTTAAAATAAATAAGACAAAGAAAAGAACAAGAAAATTTATAACCTTTACAATAAGGAATTTTTCAAATAAATAATGTCAAAACACATAAAACTTTAAAAAGACAAGAAAAAAAATATCCCTTCAGGGTTGAATTAAGAAAGTTTCATATCTATGTATGTAATTTTTCATATTTTTTAATCTATAACTTAAATTTCGCACATTCTTTAGTTTTAGATATGATCTAAACTCTGATTCTACAAATTACTTTTAAATTTGTGCAGACACAGGTTAAGGTTGGCACCCTAGTTTATAATAACTCCTACTCCAGGGAAAGTATGAGTGTGTAGCAAGTAACTCTGTGGGTACTGAGTATTCCTACTCAGCTCAATTATATGTTAGAGGTAAGTTTAAGTTCTTGATTGCAAAGGTTAAGGTCTCTAAACCAGGATTAACTATTTTCAGTTCGAGAACTTTACTCTAGCTCTGGTCAAACCTNCTTCCGCAAATAGTATAGTATCTTCTACCAGAAACAGTATGGTATGGTATCCTCTTCCGCAAATAGTATAGTATCTTCTACCAGAAACAGTATGGTATGGTATCCTCTTCCGCAAATAGTATAGTATCTTCTACCAGAAACAGTATGGTATGGTATCCTCTTCCGCAAATAGTATAGTATCTTCTACCAGAAACAGTATGGTATGGTATCCTCTTCCGCAAATAGTATAGTATCTTCTACCAGAAACAGTATGGTATGGTATCCTCTTCCGCAAATAGTATAGTATCTTCTACCAGAAACAGTATGGTATGGTATCCTCTTCCGCAAATAGTATAGTATCTTCTACCAGAAACAGTATGGTATGGTATCCTCTTCCGCAAATAGTATAGTATCTTCTACCAGAAACAGTATGGTATGGTATCCTCTTCCGCAAATAGTATAGTATCTTCTACCAGAAACAGTATGGTATGGTATCCTCTTCCGCAAATAGTATAGTATCTTCTACCAGAAACAGTATGGTATGGTATCCTCTTCCGCAAATAGTATAGTATCTTCTACCAGAAACAGTATGGTATGGTATCCTCTTCCGCAAATAGTATAGTATCTTCTACCAGAAACAGTATGGTATGGTATCCTCTTCCGCAAATAGTATAGTATCTTCTACCAGAAACAGTATGGTATGGTATCCTCTTCCGCAAATAGTATAGTATGTTCTACCGGAAACAGTCATGGTATAGTATCTTCTACCGGAAGCAGTCATGGTATTGTATCCTCTTCCGCAAATAGTAGTATGTTCTACCGGAAACATTATTGTATCTTCATCCGGAAACAGTATGGTATCTTTTACCAGAAACAGTATGGTATCTTTTACCGGAAACTATATGGTATCTTCTCTAGAATAAAGTATGGTATCTTCTACCGGAAACAGTGCGTTATTATACAGCTAAACCTGGGCTAGGTTTGGTTTGGGTTAGTTGTAAATTCCTCGATATTGACTTTTATGCTCTATATTCAATGCTTCTAATCTTGGGCCAATGCAAAGGTTGCATTGACCTATCCTCTAACATATCTGGAGCTCGTGAAACCGTTCTTATCCTTAAATAAATCTACAATTTGATCCTTTTTATCGACAATCCAATTAACTTAACGAATTAGTAAAATTTCAGCAGAGTTTTCTGACATTTGAAATATCTAGAGGATGAATCCATTGGCATTTTCAGATCCTTTCTCTCCTATTCAGATGGAATGAAAGGGTGGGAGGAAGCGTTTATCTTTGTTAATTTTGGTATTTTTATAATTGAATTTACTCTATCTATGGTTTGTGGAAAGTTTAGTTTCACCACTTGATTCTATCCTAGTATCCTACAGGGTGTCCCAATAAACATGGGACTTTTATATCGTCCTTGTTCCATGAAGGATTATTTTGTAAACATTATTTTGTAGTATCACAGTTAAAACACCTTCAAAATAAACGGAGATTATAGAAAAGAGAATTTGTCCAGATTCCAGTTTATTAAAAAGCCACAAAACTATTCAAATGTTTAGTATCTCGGGCAATTTTAAAGATACAAAGAAGGTAGAAAACATTTTGGAAAGCTAATTAGACTTAAATTATCGGAGATCAAAGACGATATTGAAGTCGGCTCTCAATTCCCATGTTTATTGGGACACCCTGTAGTATCCTGGTATACTTGTAACTCTGTCAGATCCTGTCCAGTATATTTCACCGCAAACTAAAGTTGACCGTGGCACTTTCAATCCTTCTTTATCAGATCTTATCTTTATTTTTCTTTTATTTAATAATATCAGATTATTTTACATCTCTCTCTTCTTCCTGTTTCTCCGTGTCAACCCTAAAATTTTTAAAATCTCTTTAAATAGCTTTAAAAGGGGCTGAAAAATCTTAAAACCTTTAACTCCTGTAACTGTAAACCTATCAATAAAAGGTTTAAAGGGACTGTAAGCGTAATGTATCCTTACTAGCTTTTTTGATAATTATTAAAGAATTAGATAGTTTTTGTTTGGGGAAACTGTTTAATTTTATTTGCGGTTTCTCTGCAAAAGTGATTAAACTTAAACAATTTTACAGCCAGAGAAACAAAAACATTTTTCACATTTTTGATCAGATTGAGGTTTCAAGGGTACTGTGTTAAATCGGGCATTGCTATCTTTGCATGGCGGGTCATTTGAAATTATGCCTTCAGTCCCTTAAAAGCATCTCTAACTGGTCTAAACTCTAAACTATCTACTTTCAACCAGTTTTAATTATCTTTAACAAGTCAAACTCAAGCTCAACCAGTGTTTGTAATCATCTCCAGGCTTTCCAGAAACATAAAGAAGAGAAAACTTTTATCTTGTAAAGAAGAGAAGCACAGTCTGGAGAAATTAAATTAAAATTCTCTCAACCGAAGTGAATTGAAATTTTGAAATTCCGGTCAAGATTTTTTCTTCTGAGATGAAGATAGATTGTATATTTGACATGATTTCAGATTTCTTTCAGTCAAAAACTGGAAATACTAGGGAATCCTTTTACAGGGTTTCCAACTTATACATTTTCTGTCAGACACACAGCCGAGAGTGAATAGTTAGTTGAGATGGCTAAAAACGAAATGGATTTAATTTTTTCTTTTCTATTTTACAAAAATGTTTAATCCTTCTTTTTCAACCATCCATGCTAATAATGTTTGTTATTAAATATTTCCTGATGAGTCTGGTTCTATAGGATAGAATTGAACCCAAACCTTTAATATCCTGGTCCCCCCTAGAACTGAGTTTACAAAACACTAATTATAAAAGTGTTCTAACAATCAACACTCTGTTGGTTTAAAGAATTTTAATTTCCCTCCTTGTGCAAACTGCACAGTAATGAGCAAATATGCAAGGTTATTAAAACAACCTTAAAACATTAAGTTTTCATAGAGGAAAATATGGCATTTTGTAATGGATTGTTTAAGAGAAACAGATGGGTTGATTTGTATGTTTATGTTGGAGGGTGTAGGAGCTGGATCCATACTTTCAAGTATAAAGCTACATACTGTTGAATGAAGATTAAATATTTATAACGTTTTATTTGTTCCAACTTTTCAACAAACTTTATCGTTCGAAGTTAACATTTTTAATTTCAGCTCTGCCACGCGCTCCGACCCAGGTTCTAGTAACTGAGGTTCAATCCACCTCTGTCAGGCTCTCATGGTCATATGATGGAGATGCTAAGAGCGAAGTACAGTACTATGTCATACAGTACAAACCAAGGTAATGAAAAGTCAAGAGAGTACATAAAATATGGATATATTTACGCCTGCCCGGGTATCATTATATTTTTGAACCAGTGAAGTACAACATTTGAATGTATAGTTATGAGATCACATAAAAACTTTACATACATTTGGTACATCCATTCATTTTGCCCAAACTTTACATTTTCTCCTGTTTTTGGTCTTTAAATTTCCGTGTTTACAATATACTCATGCTCCTTGTCGATACTGCAGCAGATATTCTATAAAATAAAGTAAAGGAACTGAGTTTTTGCCACAAATTCTGATTTAAAAAGCTATATCTTTGCAACCTGATGGTGTAAACCTTTGATATTTCAAACTATCATAATTTGATCTAAAATGATTCATAGTTTGAAATATCTAAGGTCTCCAACATTAAAATGCAAAGATATAGGGATAAGAAAATCAGAGTTTGTGACAAAAACTCAATTCCTTTATGTAACGATAAATATAGTAAATCAAACAATAATAAATAAGGTATTAAAGAGGGAGTATGGTATTATTTTAATAAGAATAATAATATTATTTATAGGAATGAGAAACCATTTATTTAAGAATAATTCAATCATAGAGTAGCTCTTGGTTAAAAATATAAGTAGAAACGAAAAGTCCTAAAACCTATTTTTCCTCTCAAAATATGCAGTAGGTGGACACATCAAATAGAGGAATTTATATTTTTTTCTCAAACTCTAATTTTTAATTCCTATATGTTTGTATCTATATATGCTGTAGACTTTTTTTTATAGACTTTATAAATGATATTTTAAATGAAAAATTCTGTTAGATTAAATAGTCTCTAAGTTTGAAAAATCAAAGATTTAAACCATTAGATTGCAAAGATTTCGCGGTTACAAAATTTGAGTTTGTGTCAAAAACTCAATTCCTTTAGCTTAATTATAGAGCACTAATTATGGTTGACGCTCTAAAGTGTGATATCCAGCCAACATTTATCCTTGGAAGTTTATCAATATACTTCATGAATCCTTTAATTTTGAAAAATCCTCTAATTTTGAAAAAATCCTCTAATTTGAAAAATCCTCTAATTTGAAAAATCCTCTAATTGTGAAAAATCATCTAATTTATAATCAATATTGATTTCTACCTATATAGGTCTGCATAAGCACACTATTGTTTAACTGTTTGGAAGCAAAGTTTGGTTTTGAATAGACTGTATTATTGGGTAGTTAGCTGCCCTTTATTTACAGCACACCAGCTTATAAAGGTTATTCTTCTCTTATACAAAAAGTTTTACAACATTCAACCTTTTATTCATAACTCGAGGTAAAGCTAAGGTATGTATTACGGGAAAATAAAGATTGAATTTACAATGGAACTGAATATTTACCCAAAATCTATACCTTTGCAATCTAATGGTTTTAACGTTTGATACTTCAAACTTGGACAACTTTCTCTATAGCAGAATTCATAGCTTGACATATCAAAGGTTGACGACGTCTGTTTGGAAATATTAAGGAATAAGAAGATTACAGTTTGGGACAAGTTGTCAGTTTTTTTTTTTTGATAAATATTACTTTTGTGGATTGCACAACACCGTCGTATGTTGTAGCTAATCATAAAATTATTTATTTATTGTTCACAGAGCTGCATCCTGGGACTACAAGGAGATCAGCGGAGCTATTACAAACTTCTATGATATCCGTGGTCTTAGGTAATAAAATTCAAGAGGTTATAGGATAACATTATTTAAAACTTTCAGATTTCTTTTTGAAATTTCCAATCGAGTTCCTATTCTTAAAAGTTGAAAATATCCTGTCTAGTCCGTACACAGAGTACGAGTTTGGAGTTCTAGCAATGAATAACGTTGGACGAGGACAGAAGAGTGTCCCTGTGTTTGCAACTACTGGAGAAACAAGTAAGATTATCCTTCTAGTCTTTATCTCACTCTAGTGCACAATTCTGGTTACGGAACTTCTATATTGCAGAGAGGAGAAGGATTAACAGAGTTCTCAGGAATATTTACTTTTTAATCTTAAACTGTTGCCACAATACGTTAAGGGACTGTTTTCTAATTTCAAGTGGCCTGTAAATTAAGAGGGGAAAGCATGATATGCACAACGTTTCCCTTTAAAAAGTATTAAATTTTGACAACTTCCTTCATGTTATTTCTGAATCAGAGTCACTTGAAGTGCGCTGATTTGGTTATATGGAACAAATTACAAACACAATTAAAGAAAACTCTGTAAATTTATCTACTCTCTTATTGCCTTTTATTTTCCTTTTAGCAACTAATTCTAACCACGGAAAGCGTGTGGGGGGGAGGGGAGGGATTGTTATTTATTACTTTTTTGAGCAAAGGACTGAAATATAATTACAACAAAAATGTGGAAAACGCTTCTAAATTCAATAAATGTTTTTAGTCTTCATTAAAGTAGCATGTTTTTACTCTCCCTTGAACCAATGCACTGCAAACGAACTAACCAGGACGAATATACTCCGTCCACTGTATTCAATAGATCGACTAATATTAACCTTTTACAGAACCAGGAGGATCGATCCCGGGAGATGATCGTAAGTTTAATCAATTAATCAAATTAACTCTTCCATTTGAACTAATTAGACTGAATAATTAACACTGAATATTAATCTCTGAACTAATTATTTCAAGAAGTTGAGATTTCACCATTTTAAAATAAACTTTTAACAGTTTTAGCCAGCATATTCATTCCCGCATATAACTTTATGAAGTTTATGTTCTGTATCTCTAGGTCCATGTTTATGGTTCTGTATCTCTAGGTCCAGGTTTCATTTTCTGTATCTCTAGGTCCAGGTTTAGTGTTCTGTATCTCTAGGTCCATATTTAATGTTCAGTATCTAAAGGTGAAGGTTTCACGTTCTGTATCTCTAGGTCCAGGTTTAATGTTCTGTATCTCTAGGTCCAGGTTTAATGTTCTGTATCTCTAGGTCCAGGTTTAATGTTCTGTATCTCTAGGTCCATGTTTAATGTTCAGTATCTCTAGGTCCAGGTTTAATGTTCTGTATCTCTAGGTCCAGGTTCTGCTCCAAGAAACGTCCAGGTTCGTCCTCTCTCCTCCTCCACCATGGTGATACAATGGGACGAACCCCAGGCTCAGAACGGACTAGTTACCGGATACAAGGTTAGAAATGCAGTCATAATCAGAAAGACCCGGAATTAATTTATAATTAATCAGACGACTTTATAATCTAATTTTACAAATATATTTAATGAAACGATAATAATAAAATAGCACTAGCCCTGCCAATTTCGAGATACGGTCTTGTACGTTTAAAATTACCAGAGATATATATGTAAAGTCATCTGATTAACTGTCAGTTAATTCTGGGCCTTTCAGGTTATGACTGTAGAGTAAATAGATTGTCAAGTACAATAGGTGGCAACAGATACACCACGTCACAAGTGTCAAAAATAACGAGAAAAACGAAATTTTCTCACATCAGTTAAGTTTTCCAAGATTAGATCAAAAAGTGTAAAAACAGAAAATAAAGAACACATTAATTAAATTGCACTTATTTTACTGTAAGACAAGCACTTTAGTCGAAAATTATCAGCTGTACTGAGAGTGCAAAATTCTACGTTGCCACCTATTTTACTAGAATCTATTTGATTTAGAGGATTATATTTTGATCTATATGCGGAAAGAATTTTTAATACATTTTATTTTTCAGGTTTACTATTCAACAAATCCTCAGCTTCCTTTATCACGTTGGGAATCTCAGTTTGTTGATAATAACAAGTTGACAACTATCAGTGATCTTACTCCGCATACAATATACACTATCAGAGTAGAGGCATACACCAGTATTGGACCAGGACCTTTATCTACTCCTGTACAGGTATACAGTACTGTACAGTGTACAGGTTTACAGTACTGTACAGTGTACAGGTATACAGTACTGTACAGTGTACAGGTATACAGTACTGTACAGTGTACAGGTTTGCAGTACTGTACAGTGTACAGGTATACAGTACTGTACAGTGTACAGGTATACAGTACTGTACAGTGTACAGGTATACAGTACTGTACACTGTACAGGTTTACAGTACTGTACAGTGTACAGTTTTACAGTACTGTACAGTGTACAGGTATACAGTACTGTACACTGTACAGGTTTACAGTACTGTACACTGTACAGGTATACAGTTCTGTACAGTGTACAGGTTTACAGTACGGTAAGGTGTACAATTTGAGAATAGTTTTAATAATCTTACTTGACCGAAAAAGCGGTAAAATATAAGAAAAAGCGGAAAAAAATCTTTTATTTTAAAGCAAGAGGCAGGCACATCACAGTCAACTAAGCTTTCCGTGTGTAGTGTGTACTGCAGTAATTTGCAGTACACTGACCGAAGATATATAGTAGCGTTTAGTGGAGAGTGATATACATATAACAATACAATGACCAGCTTAGATACATCACGGACAAATTAAACTTGCATTAATAGGGAATCTGTTCCTTAGAAGAAATATAGTTTTGATATTAAAGGGACTGTAAATGTAATTTCAAATGAACCTCCATGCAAAATTGTCAATGGTTGAATACCCGATTCACATCGATACCCTCAAAACATCTGATCAATAATGTGCAAAATATAATAGTTTTTCTAGTTTTAAAAGTGTTTAATTCTGATAATTTCTGAATTATATCCTGCAATATAATTGCGCATGTCGCTTTTGTAGAGGAACCGCAATTGAAAAACAATCAGTTTTAAAAATTATAAACATTTATATATAATTCATACTGGATCAGACAAAGCTTTTGAGAGTAGCGTTGTGAATCGGGCATTGTCATAATTTCTCGGAGGTTTACAGTCCCTTTGTGAAATAATATTGTTTAAAGAACTAAAAAGAAGTTACTTTAAATGTACTGAAATGTACTTGAAATGTACTGAAATGTAGGTGAAAACTCAGCAAGGAGTTCCCAGTCAACCGAGCCAACTGCAGGCTGTAGAGGTTGGAAGCACAACTATCCGGTTAACCTGGGAGAAACCTGATCATGCAGGAGAAAATATTCTTAGTTATGAACTCTACTGGAATGATACTTACACAGCAACGGTGAGCAAACTTCAACAAACTTATTTTGTTACTAGCTTGGGAAACCTGCTTTACCTGAAAACTAAACTATATCTTTGATAAGTTAAAATCTGCAACAAAGAACTATTAATAACCGAGCTAAGAACATTGGCGTGGTGCTACCAAAGTCCTTAATAAAAATATTAGGCAAATCGGTTGAAGGGTTCATGAGTTGTGATCGGACTACTTTATATTTTGTTCTGATGTTTTTAAATGTTGATCGCATCACATTTAATATTTAATTTAGAAGTTTCCGAAGCAAAAATCTCTAGAAGATCCGTCTATAACTGAGTATACGCTTGAGAACCTGTATCCGAATACTCTTTACCATGTGTGGATCGCCGCAAAATCAAGACGAGGCGAGGGAGCTTCTACTCCTAAACTATCTGTCAGGACGGACCAGTACGGTAGGAATCGGAAGGATAGAAAAAGGGGAATGGATAAGGGTAGAGGGGACAGGGGTGGCTTGATCAATGGTTCACCCCTGGAAAATTTCTCCATTTAAGCAATAGGGAGAGCTACGGAAAATGCAGAGAAAATTCTTAGTTGGGTCACCCTTAGTAATTTCCTGTATCCGCCCCTGCGGGGGGGAGGGGGGGAGGTAGTGGTTCTAAAGGGAGAATTTTATATGTAAAGAACCTCTAGTTGAAACCAAAATTGCTAAAATATTTAAATTGAATGGACTTCTATGGGATCTTAAATATATAAAAACTGTACAGAAAATGTTAAGAAAAAAATATTTTAATATTTTCTCTCTGGGCTCTTGGTCTGGCATTTAATGGAAAAATTCAAATTATCAACCTTTGAAAGCTGGAAGAATTTCATCGTTTTTTAAAGGAGTAAAATCAGAACTAGGACTAAAAATGAACTTAATTTCTAGTTTCATCTTTTCTATATTCTCACGAAGTTTTATTTATTAATTCAATATGATTCCTTGAATTCTCTTTTCAATTTACTTCACATGATTTGTTCCCTTTTTAATGTAAATTACTCTTTACCATTTACCAATTTACCAACTGTAATATTTTCCTTCTGACAAATTTATTTCTTGCTAACTAACAGTTTCATCCTTTTATCCGCATTATTCTTTATTCTTCAGAGTTAATCTAATATTTTATTAAGAGTTGTCATTTCAAGAAATCAAAATGTCCTTTTTTCTGTTCCAAGAGTATATTTCTCAAGTTTCCAGGTCTAATTTTGGTTTACTCCAGGTTATCTATGGACCTTGGACCATCTCAGTTGAAAAAAGCACAGTTTATTATTTAGTTCTGTTTACAGCACTGTAACATAAAAATATCTGGAAAACTTTAACTTTGACAAAAACATAAAAAATTTTCATTTTGTTAAAACCTTTCAGTTAACATTTTCCAGATTTAATGATTAATAATTTATAAAATGTTTGGTTTTTGACGCACTTCATTTTTGTAAATACCTAAATGTATTGACGCACTTCCCCATTTAGTTTTTTTTACCAATCCTCCCTGTTATTATGCATTAGTTCTAATCTGCACCTTAGTCTGCATAATTTATGTTAGGTTCAGAGCTCAGGGAACACAACTCAGCTCTGTCTAATTTCATGGGGTTATTGTAGGATCAGCTATATCATCAACCTATGACAGAATAGATGATTTTAATAGTGCTTAAAGGGACTGTAGACGGATTCAAGTGCCACAACGTTTATAGAGTGTATTGTCCGATTTATACCCTTTAAACCTTATTTGTATAGCAGAAAAATTAATGCTGGTGTGTAAAATGTAAACATATTTCTAACACTAGAATTCCGAAAACTTAAAATATTTTAAGTCACGCACCGTCCTTAACAGTTTTCTGTAATTCTCTGAAAGTAAAATCTAAATAGAAAAGGTCTTCTCTTCCATCCTTGATCAGACAAAGGTTTAAAGGGTACCTTTTATAATCTAACATGCCACTCAACAAATGTAGCTTTTCTATAAATTACGCCTACAGATCTCTTTAATGATATTATGAACCAAATGAACCTGATCCTACGATCATTAACGATGGGTTGAGGGAATGAAGTGTGATCATGACCAAGATCTGAGAATCAATTTCTTTATCATGAAAATCTAATCCTCGTTTTCTTAAAACTAACTTTATTCCTTAATCTAAGAAAGCAAGGTTTGGATCATGATCAAGGTTGAGCTCACCTAAGAGTGTTCTATCTCAGTACCCGGAGCTCCGCCCCAGTCCGTCTCAGCATTCGCCGAGTCGTCCACCTCCCTGAGGATTGTGTGGGAACCACCACCGGAGAATAAACAGAACGGAATGATTATCTATTACAAGATATTCTGCGTAAAGAAGTCCCGCTCCGATAGCGAGGCAACAGTGGTTGAAATCAAGAACCCTGGAGCTAGAGAATTTATCCTGGATGATCTGATAAAGTGGACGGACTACAGGGTTTGGATGTTAGCTGGAACTAGTGTTGGAGATGGGCCTAAAAGTACTCCGATAGAAGTTAAAACAGACGAAGATGGTAAGCCAGTTGTAACTCTTGTCCTTTCCTTCAGAACTATAAACTAACTTTTCCGGGTTCGGTTTTAACTAACATTCGTTCTTTCATCGGGTTTATCTTAGCCCAGGTTCGGGATTTAACTAACATTCGTTCTTTCATCGGGTTTATCTTAGCCTAGGTTCGGGATTTAACTAACATTCGTTCTTTCATCGGGTTTATCTTAGCCCAGGTTCGGGATTTAACTAACATTCGTTCTTTCATCGGGTTTATCTTAGCCTAGGTTCGGGATTTAACTAACCTTCGTTCCTTCATCGGGTTCATCTTAGCCTAGGTTGGGAGATTTGAAGAGAAGATTAGGATAACATTGAGGACAAAATTAAATATTTATTTCCATGTGTAGAGCTGTATACTCATCTGAGAACAAAAATAAATTTAATTCCGTCCCAACCATTCATCATCACACAGATACATACACAAAACAAATAACATCTTGAAAGGCAGGGGGAAACCAACTTAATCCTTTAACCTGCGATAAAACAAAATAAAAAAGTTCGTTTTTCCAGCCTGTAAATAGTAATACAAATCTTTTAAATGCTGCTGGGGATTTTTTTAGTAGATTATTTCAAAATAAATTTGGGGTATATTTTGTAGATTTATACTTTTTTAATTCTATGTTTTGTATATTAGTGCATCAACGCAATGCAAGTTAGTACTTTATAGTTGCATGCCAACATAGTAAACATAATCATAACATTAACTCAAGTTTAGAACTCATACAGGACCTGGACCCTCTGTACAGGACACATATAAAAAATAATAAATTAATTACTTGTTCAAACTTTGGTTTTTAGGAACAGTCCCTTTAATCTTCATTTAAGATTACTTTCAGACTCTTTATCATAATATAAACCTCTTTTTCAATTTTCAAAGTTGCAATTTTTAAACTGGTCTGGTAAACGCTTAACTATGATAAAGTAAAAAAATTTAAAATGTTTAAAAAAGAGTAAATTATTCCCTTTGCATGAACACAAACTGGTTTCTAGAAGCTAAATAAAGATTTCCCCACGGGGTAGAATATGCTTTTTTATACATATACACAAACATTATAGATCTATACATTACATATACACGAACATTGAAGGTGTATAAATGTACACAAACATTGGAGGTATATGTATATGTATATGTATGTACTACATATACACAAACAACTACATAAGAGGTTTATTCATATGTGAGCATACGTATGCTCACTCCACCTTAAACCCTTCTATAAATGCATATTACATATATAATTATATACTCAACCTTTTTAGAAATATTTGTAATTTAGGACGCTCCGCGCCCCTCTTTTTACTTTTATTTTCTTATTACTGCCAACATTTTCCCGCCAAATTAAAGTTAAAGACTTCCTTATGTTTTCTGTTTTCATTATTTTCAAATACAAATATTTTATAGGCAACGTTTTGAAATTCGGATTGCTTTAAAGCGACTCCGGGGTCATTTGAGGTCCGACAAAAAATTTGGACCCGATCTTTTTTGACGTTTACAAACAATTAAACCTTCCAAAAGTCCTTCAAATTTATATAGATAGATATAGAAATCAGCAAACACATATATACATTAAACCTAGATATTACATATTTAAAAATATAAAATCCTTTTCTTCTCTTTCTAAAAAAAGGTTAATAACCCTGCAAATATGCAGGAAAAAAATGCTGGATAAAAAGTAACAGAATATTCTGATTTTCTAAACAACCTAATGTTGTAAACCTTTGATATTTCAAACTTTTTTATATTAGACCTACCAGAATTCATAGTTTGAAATATCAAAAAACAACATCAACATCAGGTTGCAAAGATATAAGGATTTGAAAGTTAGAAAGTGTTCAGTTCCTTTATTAAATCTATATTGTTGATGTTAATCTAAGCTCATTTATTTCTCATTACTTTCCGGCTTGTGCAAATTTTAAATCTCGACGCTTTATCCTTTGTAAAAAAAGTTGTCCTTTACGCTTTTTAAAATTTTTATTTCTTTAATTTTTATTGATATTTCTTGTAAATATAGGACTAGGGAGGGGGGGGGGGAGACACTAGACATGTGTTAAAGATGAGAATTTGTATCAGACAATTTTTACATTTCTTTTTTGTCTTGAGTCAAGAATCTTGACATATCCTGTCAATCTAGTTGAATATTAGACAAGGAGAAAAATCTTTGAATTTTTGTATAAAATGGTATTTTCCCTAGCTGTAGACATTCACTAATAATATATTCAATATTTCTAGCAAGCTACAGTAAGTATAGGCAGAGCCATCCAATCGTGCAAACCGAACTAACATAAAATTTTTACATTTATTTTTTAAAAAGTTCGGTTTGCATCGAGCCCCCTGTTTTCATCTTGGAATGTTGTATTATGGGATTTGTTGAAGATTTTCTTGAGAGACTAGTCTAGAGTAGACCCTGAGCTCTTGACGGAACCAAGTTCTTCTCTCCCTACTCTCTCAGGAGGATCTTCAAGTTGTTCAACATGTTTAGTCATAAGATTACTTTCCAACTTGGACCTTCATGCATAGATTTCTATAATCTGATATTGATATAAACATCCTCTATTTGAATTTTTAAAAAGAAGGTTTTCATGTAAAAATGTAAAAACAGAAAACAGAAATACAAACGTTGGATTTCTGGATTTTTTATCAGCGCAAGCATCTAGGAAAATACAGAGCAATTGGAAAAATTTCAAATATGGTTTCTGATTTGTTAAAATTTACTCTTTTTTCATTTTGACATGGAAGCCTACAGACAGAGTATCCCTTAAACCCGACTTGCTACAGATATTTTTAAGAAAAGTATTTTTGTTTGAGATTTAATATTGTTCTGTGATCAGTTTGGTATTTCTTTAGTGTACAGTAGACCCTGGAATAATCAGATTTTTTACTTAAATAATATTTCTTTATATTGACGTAGAATCTAGCATATTTATATTCTGATTAAATATAAATATAATAAATTTAATTTGTAGATTTATGATCTTAGAATGAATTGAAGAAGAAAAAGTAAATATAAAAATATAAGATAAGAATGGTTTTGATGGTTTAGAATTCTTATATTACCAGATCTGCACTCAAAGTATGCATTACAATTCAGCTCAAAATAGCAAAATAATCATTTAAACTCAAAATGATGAGGAAAAAAAGTCAAATACATAACACATTGTAAAAAAAATCCAAGAAAATTTTTACATTTTCAATGGCATAAAATAAATTGAACAGGTTTCAATTCAATCAAGCTGGTATTCAATCTTTGAGCTGTACAAAATTTCATCTCAAATCACGGACACTTTACTCACAATACTTCAATACAATAATGTATTATTGCATAAAATGTTGTGGGGGGGGGGCTGAACATATTTCAAAGGACCCAAAGGTAAGCTATGTCGTGTGAGATTTGAATAGAAATGAATATTTTTGCATGTTTTTTTATTAGAGGTCAATCAGGACTGGCCGTAGGACTAAGTTTACTGCACAGTATCCTTATTTATTTAGCACATGTTCGGTTTAAACTGGTTTTGGTTCCATGGACCTAGTTCAAAACTACGTCAATAGATGTCGTTATGTACGTTTTTATTATGCATAACGTTTACTTTATGCAAACCTTTCATTATACTTTTTAAGCAAACATCAAACTCTATACCCTCAGCATATGAATTCAATAATAATGATTTTCTGGCCTGATCTTTTTTATCTTCACTCTTAAATACAATTCCTTAAATACCCTCTTGCTCCGGTCTACTGTATTGGTAAGATACAGGAGGAGAAGAAGGAGACAATCCTTGAACTCCTGGTTTGTTGTTGGATCTGTCTAATGGTTGATATTATAGTGCCCGGAGAACCTAGAGATGTTCAGGCTCGACCAATAAACTCTTCAACTATCCTGGTAGAGTGGAAACCACCCTTGGATACTAAACATAATGGGATAATCAGGGCATACCAGATATATGTTCAACCAAAGAAGACGGTAAGATTATGCTAATTAATGTTAAAGGAGGTGGCGACGTATCTTCTTTAACGTCCGCTTCACAACGATTCTCTTTAAAATCCATTTCTGAGGAAATATGAGAAAAATTGTCGTTTAGGCTATTTTTAAATACGATAAATTCTGTAAAATTCCCTCCTTGTTTTTGATACATAAATCCGCGAATCACTTGTAAACAAAAGATTAACAATTTTTATCTAGAAAAATAAGTAAACCCCGACAAAGGTTTAAAGGGCTGTCATGGTATTAATTAATTAAAAGGCCTATTTAAATATAAATTCTCTTAAAATTCACCATTTTTAATCATTTTTACCCTTAATATTATTAATATTAGTCGGATGCATTAATTTTTAATCATTTTTACCCTTAATATTATTAATATTAGTCGGATGCATTAATTTTTAATCATTTTTACCCTTGATATTATTAATATTAGTCGGATGCATTAATTTTTAAATATTAGTCAGATACATTAATTTTTAATCAAAATGAAAAGGATTTTTTCAATTTAAATTTAATATTTTATAATTAACATAACTGTTGAAAAGCAGAACAAGAATTTATTTTATGTTAATTGTAAATAATCCGTTTACACAGGTTCAATTCAACTCTTTAATTTCATCAGTTTGTTTAATATCAAATATTGGTCAAATTGTTTGAATTAAATATTGAAATTTGTTTTTCTCCGAACAATATCCATATTTCAATATATTTCCACTTTTATTAAATTACTAAACTTCCTTCTTTATTTATTTTATATCACTCAAATCATTTTCTAATCTATATTTTTCAAGCTGATGGTGGATACCTTTGATATTTTAAACTTACTATTTATTCTAACAGAATTCAAAGTTTAGATATATTAAAGGTCTGCGATATCAGGATGCGAAATATAGGGATTAGAAAATCCGAGTTTGAGCCACGTGTTTATTTCTTTTGTAAAACCAAAGATTTAATGATTTTATTGCATTTATATTCATAATTTCATCTTCTGTTAATATTTAATCCCATTTTTTTTCTTTCATCCCTCTTCTTTTTTTTATTTCCCATTTCTCTGTTCATTAAAACTGAAATATATAAATTTAACCTTAATCCAGATTAGAACCGTCTTATACGCGGTTGGATTAAGGTTGTCTAATCTTTTTTGTCAAGTTCTGACAGGTTTCCGGACTCAAGAAATCTCTTCCCAATCCCTCAACTGATAAATGAATCTAACATCAAACTGAACCTTACTTTCTCTTCTCTCTGCAACTTAAACCTGATCCATCTCATCTCATCTTAAACCTTTATCTTCTCTTTTCACTTAAACCTCCAACTTCTCTTCTCTTTTATCTAAAACCTTCACCTTCTTTTCTCTTTTTATCCTAAACCTCCACATTCTCTTTTTTTCACCTGAACCTCCGCCTTCTTTTCTCTTTTATCCAAAATCTCCACCTTCTCTTCTTTTTTCACCTGAACCTCCGCCTTCTCTTCTCTTTTTATTTAAACCTCCGCTTTCTCTCCTCTTTTATCTTAAACCTCCACCTTCTTTCTCTTTTATCTTGAACATCAAGTTCTCTTCTCTTTTCATCTTAAACCTCCACCTTCTCTTCTCTTTCTCTTTTTATCTTAAAACTCCACTTTCTCTTCTCTTTTTATTTTAAAACTTCACCTTCTCTTCTCTTTCCACTTAAACCTGATTTTCACCTTTTTTCTTCTAAATTCTCTTTTTGAAAATTATAGGACAATGTGTTATAAACCGAATTGCTTTTCATGTAAAACTAATTAGATATGTTTTAATATGCTTTGATATTTGTTGTGTACATGTCAGAAAATTACTTTAAACTCTAGTTATACGAATTAATGTCTAAACTATTTTGTATAAGATAAATTCGCACCCTGATCTCTAATCGTTCTTCTTAAATCTATTTAATTGAAATGTTTTGTTATTATTACTAAAATTAGGTGGAAAAAATAATCAAAACAGCCAAGAGCTATTTTCCACCTAATTGCTTTATACTTGTACTATTAATATAATCATCAATTTGTAATTGTAAACTATATCTGTATACAGATACATTTATTTTAGCAATAAACTTTATCTTATCTTATCTTATCTAACTTTTACTTTCTCTGTTTCGTTTGAGTTTATATATTCGTATTCTCATTTTATCGATATTTAACTCAACCTTGTACTTTCATATCATGACGTATAACTCGTTTGTCAAAAATCATGAAACATCTTTATATTTTAGGACGGAGTTCAACATTACTATTCTCAACCCTTGAGGTTTAGTACAGAGGATGCATCCTACACGATGATGAACGTAACTGAACTCCAACCTGACACCAAATACAAAGTTCAGGTCAGTTGGAAGAGAAAAGAACGTTAATTATAATTTTTTTTCTTTCTGTTTGAATTCTAAAGATTATGCATAAGCTGCCTAAGCTAATCAAAGATATTGATATCTATGTTTATGTTTTTATAATATATTTGTATACACGTCAAAGCCATTTTAATTTATTTTTAAGTTATTAATTTACTTGGACATATTTTAATATGTTAACATGAAAACCGGATTTATATATTTATAATATAATATATATATAAGTATATTTATTGTTTGGGCCATCTGTGTTTGTAGGACGGATAATGGATATATTATCTGTAATGAGAACCTAGTTCTTATCTATAATAGTTTTCTTGCGGAGACATACATATTACATAAATGTAAAGAGACGTCTTGTATCCAATACTCTCATTTCTTTTCCTCTTACAACCTTAAACCGTCCTAAACCCTACTTACTCACTCACTGGGAAAATGGGGGAACAGGAAACTCTTCAAATATTTTTATTTACAAATGTTGTAAAGATACTGACAGAAAATTGAGCTGAAAGATATTTTCCGGATATTAGATGAATATATAAATATATAAAAATATGCTGGCTTAGGTTGCTGCTCTGACAAGGAAAGGAGATGGAACCCGGTCTGAGCCGGTCAATGTGAAAACTCCTGGAGGAGTTCCATCCCGTCCTGAAGCTGAGATCAAGTAAACAATTCTTCATACTTATATAATTATACTTCGTACAGAATTATACTTACCATGCCCTTTCTTCGTCCCTTGTTAAAGTTTCACAGAACTGTACTTTGTACAATTATGTACTCTGTACTCTTAACAGTGTTGTACTTTGTAGAGTTTTGTACTCGAGGTACAATGTTGTACTTTGTAAAGTGTTGTTTCTTGTACGGTGTTGTACTCTGTACAGGGTTGTACTTTTTACAGTTTTGTACTCTGTCCAGTGTTGTACTCTGTACAGTGTTGTACTCTGTCCAGTGTTGTACTCTGTACAGTGTTGTACTCTGTACAGTGTTGTACTCTGTACAGAAAATCAAAATGAAAGTTCTCGTCTCCCCGTTCCCGACCTTTCAGTCAAATATATTTATTTTAAATTTAAGATTTGTTTTCTCTTTGGTTTAGATTTACATAATTTCACAATATTTTGCATCAAACTTTATAGTTTATACCAAACATTTTAAATTCAAAAACTTTCAGGAATTAATTCTCAGGTTCATTTAACATCAGAGACTGGAAAACGTCTATTAAAAATTTAGAAAACCTCGAAAATATTAAAAACAAATTTTAAAATTATTATGTATAAATCTATACAAACTTCAAACTAGACTTTTTTGTTTGCAGGGGGGGGGTTGAAGGGAGAATTCTGAAAATTTATTAATCTATACTTAATAAATGACTGTATGGGTTCGATTAATAACTGGAAACAAGAATAGAATATATAATAAGACACGAAATAACCATATCGGAATGATTATGTTTAATAAAGTGTGAAGTGTGAACCCATTTTTAATAAGTCAATACAACAATAAAGTATTGATTTAGTCTCCGTTGTAGCTTTTATAAAACTCAATTTGTTTGCGAAACAAATCAATATTTAATACCATTAAATACTATATTTAAGGTAAAAGGCTTAATTTACCCAAGTGAGATTGTCATGCATTGAAGGTAGTCTTTACAGCCTCATTCTATGTTGGTAACTCTGTATAAGGCCAGATGTTACTAAGATTTGTTAAACATGTGTGTTAAAACGGCTGAACCGAACCTGCTGAAAAAAAAACCTGGGTTTATAGATGGTCAAAGAAATTGAGTCTTTGCAACAATTTCTGGTTTTCTAATCCCTATATCTTTTCAACCCAATGTCTTAAACCTTAGATATTTCAAAAAAAAGGATTAGAACTTTTGAGTTTGTGGCAAAGACTCAATTCCTTTTAAACATTTTGCATCCGAAAAATGAAAACGCTTTATAAATCTTTAATTGCTATTCTTTTATACAGTTTCAAGTGAAAATTTTTGCAGTTAAAATTTATTATATACTAAGGGTCCTATTCTGAATTTTGAAATGTTAAAAGAAGTCTAATGTTTGTTTTGCAGGTTAGTGGAGACGGATCACAAGATAACGATGGATTTGGAATGGAGAGCTCCAGAGCAAACCTTTGGCCCTCTCAAGGGATACAGGGTTAGGTACGGTAGACTGAACCAGGAGAAGCTTATAGATATTCTCATCACAGATCCTAACGTTCAACACCAGGAGATCTCAGGACTAGAGAAGGGTATTGAGTATGAGTTTAGAGTAGCAGGCGTAAACAACGTTGGTCCAGGACAGGAGTTTATCCTACCCTATCTTACTCCGGAGGGAGTTCCAACCGACTCACCGAAGAACATAACCTGGAGATTTCAAACCCCCGACGTAGTTGAGATTGTTTATGATCCTCCTCCTGAGCATGCACGAAACGGGCAGATTATCCTGTTTGAAATCCAGTTCTGGAAAGGAGCAGATCCGAACCAGAAGAAACTACGAAGCACCAATGCCAAGAAAACTGTGTTTGCAAACCTGGATGATAATACAGAATACAAGTTTAGTGTTAGGGCCAACACAAGGAAGGGATACGGTCCCTGGTCAACACAACAAACATTCAGGACAGATCGGAATATAGTGAGAGCACCTCTCGGAGTTAAAGCTATGGCAACCAGTGACTCAAGTCTTGAGGTGAGTTGAAACCGTCTCTCCTACTCTGTTTTCTAGCAGGAAGTAATTTATTTGAATTCCACTATTCTTATTCAAGTTTTTAGTTTTCTTGATCAAATGTCAACATTCCTTCAGGGAAATAATTTATTCATGAAGAATATTAGACTTATCTTTCTTTTCTCAATATCTTGAAAAGAGGGAGAAAATCTTGAAGATTTTGGAATACACTGATAGGACGGATTTGAATGATATCTCTAACAGACTGCCACTCCATTAAGACGTATTTCTATGAAACCTATAATTTTGGTAACCCATAAAACGGACACCCCAAGTTTGGTTTTCATGATTTAGGGTACAGACTTTAAAAAATTTAAAAATGAAATAATGTTTTACATTAGTAATTATATTTAATGTTACAGGTTCTAAAAATTGCATGTATTGCAAACCCGGAAAAATGTTAAAATAATTGTTAAAGAAAGAAATTATTGTCAATTACTTTTTGATTTATGACAAGTAAAAACAATTAGTTACGATACATTGATATTGCTTTATTACGTTAAACAATAATTACCTCAAAGTCCTTCAATATAAAAATAATTTTATTAAACCTTTTTCTTCTAAATATCCTTCTCAACCTTGATCTTGGTTATCCCTTATTTCTCTCAACCTTGATCTTGGTTATCCCTTATTTCTCTCATCCTTGATCTAAATTATTCTTTATTTCTCTCATCCTTGATCTAAATTATTCTTTATTTCTCTCATCCTTGATCTAAATTATCCTTTATTTCTCTCATCCTTGATCTAAATTATCCTTTATTTCTCTCATCCTTGATCTAAATTATCCTTTATTTCTCTCATCCTTGCTCTAAATTATTCTTTATTTCTCTCATCCTTGATCTAAATTATTATTTATTTCTCTCAACCTTGCTCTAAATTAAACTTTATTTCTCTCAACCTTGATCTAAATTATTTATTTCTCTCATCATTGATCTAAATTATTCTTTATTTCTCTCATCCTTGATCTAAATTGTCATTTATTTCTCTCATCCTTGATCTAAATCATCCTTTATTTCTCTCATTCTTGATCTAAATCATCCTCTATTTTTCTCATCCTTGATCTAAATCATCCTTTATTTCTCTCATCCTTGATCTAAATCATCCTTGATCTAAATCATCCTTTATTTCTCTCATCATTGATCTAAATTATTCTTTATTTTTCTCATCATTGATCTAAATTATCATTCAGTTCTCTCATCCTTGATTTAACTATCCTTCATTTCCCTCATCCTTGGTTTAAGTTATCCTTAATCCCTCATCATTGAATTAAGTTATCCTTAATTTCTCCTCCTTCCTTCTCATTAAATATTAATTCTTCAGACTACCAGAGAATTCTCAATAGTGAGCAGTTACATGGAGCTTCTTTAAACTGAGAACACAAAATAAAACTATATAAAGCACTCCATAATTAGGTCAATAATTCCAGGGCAGAAAGGAAACAAATTCTGTCATCTTGATTTCTCGTGATTTTTAACATGAGATCTGAAAGCTTAATTGTTTTTCCTGTGCAACGAATCTAAAAATTTATAAATCAAAATTATCTTTCATAGCTAATCAAAGAAATTCTTATGAGTTGGGAAACATTCTAATGACATTAACTCTGATATTTAAAAGCTTAGAATACGCGGAAATATACGTCATGTTTTTATTAAAATTATTTCTCTTTGTCTTTTCTTCCTTTCAACATAACAAGAGCAATTTCTTTACTGATTTTTTTCTTTGTGGTGTTATGTTTACTCAAAACTTGAAAACTCTAATCCATTATCCGTCTGGTATATAATTTATCCTAAAGTTTGAACAAGTTTAATGCACAACTGCTGTGGTTTACGAGGATTATAGAACAAGTATCTCTTGTCTAAACCTTAAATATACTGAATTCCTTCCAATGTCTTCAATATTTCCATGATCAGGTTTGGTGGGAGGCAGTACCTGTAAGATCTAAGGTTATCGGATACGAAGTATTCTACAGTATGGCTGATGTTGAAGACCTGGATATGTGGCAGAGGAAAACCATTGGACTAGTCACCTCTATAGATCTTGTAAACCTGGAAAGACATGCAAAGGTAATAAGTGGTTTTATTTCTCCAACAAATAATACAACTTGAGATTCCTCCCCCTACAACCGATACAACAACTTGAGATTCCTCCCCCTACAACCGATACAACAACTTGAGATTCCTCCTCCTACAACCAATACAACAACTTGATATTCCTCCTCCTACAACCAATACAACAACTTGAGATTCCTCTTCCTGCAACCAATACAACAACTTGAGATTCCTCCTCGTACAACCAATACAACAACTTGAGATTTCTCCTCCTGCAACCAATACAACAACTTGAGATTCCTCCTCCTACAACCAATACAACAACTTGAGATTCCTCCTCCTGCAACCAATACAACAACTTGAGATGCCTCCTCTTACAACCAATAAAACAACTTGAGATTCCTCCTCCTGCAACCAATACAACAACTTGAGATTCCTCCTCCTACAACCAATACAACAACTTGAGATTCCTCCTCCTACAACCAATACAACAACTTGAGATTCCTCCTCCTACAACCAATACAACAACTTGAGATTTCTCTTCCTGCAACCAATACAACAACTTGAGATTCCTCCTCCTACAACCAATACAACAACTTGAGATTCCTCCTCCTGCAACCAATACAACAACTTGAAATTCCTCCTCCTACAACCAATACAACAACTTGAGATTCCTCCTCCTACAACCAATACAACAACTTGAAATATTTTCATAAATTATTTATTAATTTTTCTCCTTATCCTCATCCTTTACCTTCACAAATACTTATATCAAGGAAACTAAATGTCAAAATGTATTATTGTAGTTTAATTTTAATTTTTATCTTATTTTTGTCAACCTCCACTTAATCTTAGGGTCTTTGGAGAAGAAAGAACTCTTAATATTTGTAATTGTGTTAAAAATTTCAATGGTTCAACTTTTGTATCTCAAAGAAGAAAAATCCTCTTTTTCCCTTGTTCAGTACTTTATCTTAAAATCCCCTTATTTAATCTATATATCTTTCATGGAAGTGAAGGGGTGGGTGGGAGAGGGAGACCTTTCACAATTCGGAAAGAAGAAAATGTTTAATTATTTGCACTTTAAAATTGAAACTCCCCCTTTTCATCTCCCCCCCCCTCTTTCGTCTCTCTCTTGGTTTCTATTTCCCCTGCCTGGACTGCCCGGAAAATGCAGGGTTAACATGTATCTTATATGAAATGTATTGTCTGGAGAATATAGATATTGAATATTTTAGTATTCCATTGCGGTCGCAGCAAGGACTGTTGATCAGACTCTGGGAAGATTATCCCAGAGAATAACGGTCGGAGTCAAGCCTGAAGATGTTCCAATGAATCTGCGAGGAGAAGGTGTTACAACCCATACCATGAGACTAACCTGGGGACCACCCATTAGGTAAATTAATAGATATTGTAAAATTTAGATTTTTTATACTTGATAAAGGGTTTATCTTGAATTGCGTATTATTGCGTAAATTTTGATTAAAAAGCCGTTTCCAACCTTTATGTTTTGATAGATGGATTTCTTGGTTAAACTTTTTCCCGGTTTGATTTATTAATTAATAAGTAATGATGGATAAAACACCAATTTTTTCGTTTTGTTTTTAAGTGGTTTTATTTTAGATTGATCCCGATCAACTACCAGATCTCCTATGATGCGGACAAAGAGTTTGTTGATGCTCAGGGTGTAACTCAAACTGTGAAAATACCAAAGATAACCATCCTTGTGAGCCACAACACCATGGAGTACACCATCAAGGACCTGTCTCCCTTTACCACCTACCACGTCAACGTAACTGCTGTACCCGAGGGACGGAGTTACAGACCTCCGGCAAAGATTACCGTTACTACACAGATGGCAGCTCCGCAACCTATGGTCAAACCGGATTTCTTCGGAGTAAAGAAGGAAACTCCCGGAGTTATCACTGTATACCTGCCCCAAGCTAGTGAGGAGTACGGACCTATTTCACATTATTATCTTGTTGTTATACCGTACGCTAATTCTACCCGGACCAAACATCCTGACTATTATGATTCTTCAGATCTAATTGCTAACAGTAAAGCTCCTGTATCCACCTCGCTAGAGAACAAGGATGTGAAAGGAGAACCTGAAGCTAAACCTTACATTACAGCAAAGTTTCTTCAGCGGAATCTACCCTATACATTTCCCCTCGGAGATGGGAAAACCCACGAGGGTTTCTTGAATCGTCCCCTGGAGAAGGGCGTGATATACAAGATCTTCGTCCGAGCTTATGTTGATGTTCCTCAGAAGCATTTATATACATCCTCTCCCTTCTCTCCGGTTCTCTCTCTTGACATGCCATACGGTAAAGATAGATTGCTTTACATTTACAAAAAGAGGGATTTTAGCAATTCTTTCCCCCCGAGCAAACATTTATCTCAATATGCCAGATCCTAGACATTTTATTTTCATGAATTATTTGTCATATACAAGAACCTCGCATTAAATTAATTTTAATACATTTAGCTAATGAAAATGGTTCATAGAATCATATATAAAGCTTTATATTTCTATTCCAGCTTTCCAGTTGCCAGAGATGCTTTTATTCAAATAATGTTTATATTTTAGAACCGTATATACCCTCTGCTACTCGGCCCCCGGCACAGGACCCTATCCCGTGTGACGACATGGCCAACTGCAGCAATATCCTGCCGGACCCTAGGAGAGCTAACCTCGTCTGGGTAGTTGGTCCAGTCGTAGCTGGAATAGGACTCGCAGCAATAGTCGTTATGGTCATTCTCTTTAAAAGGCGACGGCATCCCGTCAAACAGCCAATGGACGCCGGTCAGATCATGACACCGCTTATGTCTGGGTTTGAAATGCAGAATGCAAGCGTGATTGCTCCGTCCGATCCGGTTGAGATGAGACGAATGAATTTTCAGACTCCGGGTATGCTCTCCCATCCACCGATCTCCATTAGCGATCTTGCTAATCACATAGAAGATCTGAAAGGAGAAGGTTCTGGAAAGTTTACAGCTGAGTATGAGAGTATAGAACCTGGTCAACAGTTTACTTGGGACAACTCTAGTATGGATATAAACAAACCAAAGAACAGGTAACATTTTATAAATAAGTGTTTAACCTCAAATCAGAGAGAGAACATCTAATATGAGACTTACTTGGTTATATTTGTAGGTATGCTAATGTGATAGCATATGATCACAGTCGAGTTGTTCTTCAACCTGTAGATAGTGTGGTTGGGTCTGATTATATCAATGCTAACTACTGTGACGGATACAGAAAACAGAATGCTTACATTGCAACCCAGGTAAATATATATATATATATAATACATATACTTAGGTATCTATGGATATTCACAATCTATGCAATAGGTATTTCAAATAATCCTAAAAATACATACAAACTAGGTTTCTCTAGCGTACAAGTACACCTACAATTTTAGACATCCTTTTGTAGTATTTAGAGACTTACCTTTACTCTCTGTTATGACAAAGCTTGATTTTATCATTTGGAAGATTATAAATCAGGTGTCTAGTTGGATTGAATTTGGTCTATATGTATTCCTTTCCAATATTTTTAACTTGCAATAAATGTTGCCAGGGAATGTTAACTACATTTTGAGAGAGGCGGAAGAGGGGGGGGGGCAGGTTAATTGAAGTATGTAAAGTTGTTGGTTTTGATTGTTGTTTGCAGGGGAATAGATTGATGTGTTGCTTAGCTCTGGGGAATAATTTCTAGAAAAGATTACAAGTCTCAGGTCTATATAAACCTTAATTATCTCCAGTAATGGTATTAACTCTCCCCTTGCCATTATATGCCGGGAGCTATAATACAGAGCCTTGGGAGCTCAATCAACACCTGGTTTTCTGGTTCTACCCCGAACCATACTCCAGAAGGTCTAAACTACTGTAGGATTGGAATGAAAGTTTGTATGAGCAAGCTGTTGCTTCAATCTCAGCCAAGTTTTACTAGTTTGTCCTCAGTAGCTGTTCAAAATATAAGAGAGGAAATTTATTTTTTAAATTCTTCAGTTTACATAAGAATTTGATTTTATAATTAAACAATCTTCAATTTCAGGGCCCGCTTCCGGAGACATTTGCGGATTTCTGGAGATTAGTCTGGGAGCAGAGAAGTTCAACCATAGTTATGCTGACCCGTCTGGAGGAGAGAGCTAGGGTGAAGTGTGATCAATACTGGCCAACTAGGGGAACAGAAACCTATGGGGTGATGTGTGTCACCTTGACGGATACTCAGGAGCTTGCAACCTATGTCATCCGAACCTTCCAGCTTCAACGCGTGAGTAGCGCACATGTAAGCTCCCAACCTGCATGCTTCCTAATTACGCTTACTGTTATACGTAGCCGCTACAATGACAAAGGAGAGGGTGCATGGGCTTCATTAACATTTTATTTTAAATACTCGGAATTTTAAAATTTAGAAACAAAAGCTAAAACTAACTTCTTCACTTTCTCTCAGTTTCTCTGGCATTAATGGAAATATATGTTTTTTCGTTATATATATTGATTTGGTAATTATCTATAATTAGATATAATTACTTTTAACTCAGATTCTTCAGAAATCCCTTCTCTTATCGGGATATTGAGGGGGCGAGGTTCTCTCATGGTATAACAGTATATATAGTAGCTCAGGATATCTCACTCAACCTACCTCTTTAATTCTAATTTTCATTTATTCACAAAGTAAATTAAACTTTTTGATATAGTTAAGTATTTTTTTTATTTTCACTATTGATGTTGATTTCATCATTTCATTCATTCAAGAGTTAATATTTGAGATATTCTTTGCAAGCAGATTCAGGATACATCTTCCCATTGTACCCTGTATCCTGTATCTGCTTTTTTATCTCACCTGGGGTGTATATATTTGAGAAAAGGAAATTAAACTGATTTTCAGAGATTTGTACGGAAACATCTTTAATCATCTTTGCATCCTGATGGAACTAATCTTTGGTAGTCAAAACTTTGATAATTTGATTTTTAACAGAATTCATTTTGAAATATCAAGTGTCAAATAAGGATTAGAAAATCGGAGTTTGAGGCAAGTAATCAGTTCCCTAAATACTTAACTTGAAAATCTTAATCCAAATTGAAATTCGGCATTTTCACTTCTCTTCCCTTTCATATGGGTTGGGTCTGTATTTAAAAGTAGTCTGCAGAGTTGAAGAAGTGAGAACTATCTAGATATATACATCCCTGTCTTTCACTAGTATAGACACCTCGTACAATATACATTTTTTACAAAACACAAGTATTTAGTGCAAAGTTGTTGCACTTTTACTTTTCTCACCCTTCAAGATTTCCAATAAGTTTCAAACCTTGGCATCAATAAACTTAGCTTTCATACCATGCATGCATACCCCATCTATCTATCTAGATATCTAGGTATCTGGGTATCGGGGTATCTAGGTATCTAGGTATCTGGGTATCTGGGTATCTGGGTATCTGGGTATCTGGGTATCTATCTATCTAGGTATCTAGGTATCTAGGTATCTGGATATCTGGGTATCTGGGTATCTAAGGCATCTTGTAGGTATCTAGATATCTAGGTATCTAGATATCTAAGTATCTAGGTATCTTATAGGTATCTAGGTATCTAAGTATCCAGGTATCTAGGTATCTAGGTATCTAGGTATCTAGGTATCTAGGTATCATCTAGGTGTCTAGGTGTCTAGGTATCTAGGTGTCTAGGTATCTATGTATCTAAGTATCAAGGTACCTAGGTATCTAGGTATCTATGTATCTAAGTGTCAAGGTATCTAGGCATCTAGGTATCTAGGTATCTAGGTATCTATAGAAATCTAGGATCACTAGAATCTTTAAAGTTTAACCTTGCCCAGATACTGGTTTAGATACTCTAGATCCTGTAGAGGCTCTAGTAACAGATTACTTATGAGTTTGATCCTTAATACCTTGGTCTCATAAAGTTGTAGAAACTTAGCATGTATGTAATGGTTAGGCAAAAATTAGATAATTAAACAAAGACTTTTTGATTTCTTGTTATTTTGCAGTAAACGCTACTGTATTATATCCACGGTATTAAATGTTTCATATTTAAAAACTGTTTCCTATTCTTGCATGAAAACCCACTGTTTTCTCATTATTTTATGTTCGACGCTCATAAAACAAAATTTTATTTGGTTCGGAACAAAGAAAAGTTTTTAACAGAGAAATTTAAATAAATTTTGATGAATTTTTCTGGAAAAAAAATTGCCTTTTAGTTTACTAAATGTTTAACTAGGGGATTTAAAAGTTCGTAGAACCTTAGTTGTAAATCCAATCCTGCTGAGAAATATACAAGTTATAAACTTCCTTCACTTCAACTTTAAATGCAGTCATGCTATAAGAACTAAAAGTAAACAAAAAATATTGATTTCTTACCTTAACATTAGATTGTACTAAAACCCAATTCCTAGGTTTTATGAGCGTTAGCTCCGGGTCGTAGGAAAGACTGACAAAACTATTTTGAATAGATGGGATACACGGATAGAAGGGAGATTAAACAGTTCCAGTTTACTGCTTGGCCTGATCATGGTGTTCCAGAACATTCTGCTCCGTTCCTTCAGTTCATTCGTAGAATTCATACTCTTAACCCTGGAGACTCCGGACCTATCGTTACACACTGCAGGTACAAATTTCATATTATCTTATTCAGAGGCGTAGTCAGGGGGGGGGGGGGCTATGGGGGCTAAGCTCCCTCCTGGACCAGTAAAATCTATGGATTTCAGTAGGTTTTCAGACCCCAACGGGTAATGAGCCCCACCCACCTGGAAAGAAAAAATCTAAGCCCCCCTGGAAAAATTCCTGACTACGCCCTGAATTCTTATTAAAAGGAATGTTCGTAAAAAAAGAAAGAGGCTGAACATTATATATTATCCAGAACGAGATGGGCTTGAATAATACAAAATACGCTTTTAGTGCCGGAGTTGGACGAACTGGAGCTTTTATAGTAATAGACTCAATGCTGGAGAGATTGAAGCACGAGAAAACTGTTGATGTCTACGGTCACGTGACCTGTCTCCGAGCACAGAGAAACTACATGGTTCAGACGGAGGATCAATATATCTTTATTCACGACGCACTTCTAGAAGCGATTCTATCCGGGAACACGGAGGTATTGTAAACAACATAGACATTTTACAATTTAAAACTATAGTTTTCCTTTACCAGATCTAAATATTTAACTTTCTCCAGGTGCCTGCCCGGAACTTGCATCAACATATCCAAAACCTACTACAAACCGATCCCGGAGACAATATTACTCCGATGGAGTTGGAGTTTAAGAACTTAGCTAATGTAAAAGCGGAACCGTCAAGGTTGGTTTAAATCTTGTTTTTTCTCTCACTTTGTAAACAATGTGAAATATGTTCAACAGCTTTAATTCTTGTTTTTGTTTAGGTTTGTATCCGCAAATCTTCAGGTTAATCAGTTTAAAAACCGTCTTGTCAACATACTACCGTTCGAATCCTCACGTGTTTGTTTACAACCGATCCGTGGAATGGAAGGAAGCGATTATATCAACGCTAGCTTTATCGACGGATACAGGTAAAATTTAGTTTACTTTAATATACTCATAGCTATATATATTTTTATATTGAAGTTTAGATATAGCAGTGTCTATATAAATTAATGTTTAGGTATCCTAGTGTCTATATATCTATATAATAAAACAAAACATTAGTATATGTGTTCCCTATAGTCGGCCATACGACTGGACTGAATGGGTTAACATTTTTTGAGTAAATTTAAATAACTGTATCACACACCCTCAACAAAGTTTTTTAGTAAAATGCAGGACACTCATGACCGAAGATAAAAGTAGGGTTTAGAGAAGAGTGCGCAGTTCCTATATATAATGATATAGACTATAAAGGTATCGCAGTGCCTTTATATAATAATATTTAGGTATCGCAGTGCCTATATAGCTACTCAGGGTCCATTAAATGAGACAGTGGAAGACTTTTGGCGAATGCTCTGGGAGCACAATTCTACTATAGTTGTCATGCTTACCAAACTCAGGGAGATGGGCAGGGTAGGTTTTTTTCATAATTTATTTTTAACATACTTTTTTATTTCATTGTTTGTCTTTCGACTTTTAGAGATTATCTTTGAAACTTTATCTTTTCACTCGAAAATTTGATAATTTCAAAACAACGATAAAATCTTAAATCTTTTGTGAGATCTGGAAAACTTACCAAGAATGCACAGTTTTTAATTAGACAATTCAATCTTGAGGATCTTTGTCTCTAAATCTACTTGGAACTGAGACGGAAACCCAATTAGTAAACTCGGAGGAAACTTCTTTACAATTCTTTTCCCTCTCTTCATCTTTTACCTTTCCTAACCTAACATTTGACATTGTAGCCTAATGTTGTAGACCTTCGATATATCAAACTAGGAACTCGATTAAATAATCTAAATGTTGCATAGATAAAGGGATAAGAAAATTCGTTTTTGTGGCAAACACTTCATTTCTTTAAAGATTGAACAATTTAAAAAAGATTGAACGGAGTCTTGTAATGAATACACTATTATAAACGGAAACTAAACGGAAAGATTGAAAAGAAATGTTTAATATGCATAAACTGAACGGAAAGATTAAACAGAAATGTTTAATATATATAAACTTAACGGAAAGATTGAAAAGAAATGTTTAATATATATAAACTTAACGGAAAGATTGAAAAGAAATGTTTAATATATATATAAACTAAACGGAAAGATAGAACAGAAATGCTTAACATATTTAAACTAAACGGAAAGATTGAACAGAAATGTTTAATATATATAAACTAAACGGAAAGATTGAAAAGAAATGTTTAATATATATAAACTAAACGGAAAGATTGAAAAGAAATATTTAATATATATAAACTAAACGGAAAGATTGAACGGAAATGTTTAATATATATAAACTAAACGGAAAGATTGAACAGAAATGCTTAACATATATAAATTAAACGGAAAGATTGAACGGAAATGTTAAATCTCTCAACTAAACGGAAAGATTGAACGGAAATGTTAAATCTCTCAACTAAACGGAAAGATTGAACGGAAATGTTTAATATATATAAACTAAACGGAAAGATTGGACAGAAATGCTTAACATATATAAATTAAACGGAAAGATTGAACGGAAATGTTAAATCTCTCAACTAAACGGAAAGATTGAACAGAAATGTTAAATCTCTCAACTAAACGGAAAGATTAAACGGAAAACTATATGTTTAGGAGAAATGTGCTCAGTACTGGCCAAGTGAAAGATCTGCAAGATATCAATACTTTGTAGTGGACCCACTAGCAGAGTATAATATGCCACAGTATATACTCAGGGAGTTTAAGGTTAGTATATTTGCGGGTCAAAGCTTCGATGGACTGGAATATAATCTGGATAAATACTGCCTTTATTGGTATGCCATTAAACTTTGAAATAAGAATTCAATGTTTAAAAAAACAGATTTGCATTTAATGTTGTTCTACAGCAGTATTGCAGTAGTTTAAAAAATCAAGTTTTTTTCTGGAAATGGGTCTGTGTACAGTGCACAATTGATGTATTTTATTATAGGGTGAGTTTTACAGTCCTATTCCACAGTTTTATTGGTTTCACTGTACCAAGGTAGTCCTATGTAGGATTACCAATTTCAATGAATGTTACTTAAATAAATTTGAATGAACATTTTAAGTATGATTACATTCAAATTCTTTTTATTATTTAAAATCCTTTAACTCAAAACTTATCTATTCAGGGTTGAAAATCTTTCCAGGAAAATTAAATCATATGTGAGTAGTGAGTACCATGTATATTGTACATTTTATACCATAAAAAGTATATATTTCGATGTATTGAGATAAGAAGTAAGAGATATCTGTAAAATGTATGTAATAATATTGGTGTTATATCCTGTATCCAAGCAAAACAATAAATATATATTACGTATTGAATATCTATCTAGGTATGTTTCCTCTCTTGAATATTCTGGTGGGTTGTATTGGTATTCTAGGGATGTATACTGTGTATTGGTTCCCGCCTACCTCATCTATTATTTTCCTTCTTATTAAACCAAGTAAACCTGGAGACAAGGAGACAGTAGATTAGAACTCAGGGATATCAGGGGTATTCGGGCTATAAGTGATACAATGGATATCAGGGATACCAAGGATATCAGGGATAAGGGATATCAGGGGTATTAAGGATACTAGAGATACCTGGGGATATCAGGGAAACTAGGAATATCAGGGGTATCAGGGATACTAGAAATATCAGGGGGTAAAAGGATTACAAGGGATACAGGAATACTAGGGGTATCAGGGGAATAAGGAAACTAGGGAGATCAGGGGTATTAGGGATACCAGAGATACAGGGATAATAGGGATATCAGGAATAAGGGATATCAGGGATATTGGATATCATGGATAAGGAATATCAGGTATATCAGGGGCATTAGGGATACCATGCATACCAAGGATACCAGGTGTATCAGGGATACCTGGGATACCGTGGATACCAGGGATATCAGGGATACTAGGAATACCTGTGAAAACAGGGACACCGGGAGTGAAGTTCCGATAGCTCCGACCTGAACCTTGTTCTATTCTTCATATATTTTCAGGTCACTGATGCCAGGGACGGACAATCTCGAACTATCAGACAGTTTCACTTCACAGATTGGCCGGAGCAAGGAGTTCCCAAGTCCGGAGAAGGTTTCATAGATTTTATTGGACAGGTTCACAAAACTAAGGAACAGTTCGGACAGGAGGGACCCATCTCTGTTCACTGCAGGTATAGGTTTCATCTATCTATATTGTTTGTCTGTATCCTACAAACGTCAAAACGCCTAAACAGATCGAACAATAATCGAGCCAGATTGACCCAAGGAAGGTTTAGTTAAAAAGAAAAATGGCAGCTTGAAAAAAACGGCTTTAATTGTTACTAGAAACGCACTGAAGCTGGAAGCACCCTGACAGCCTAGTATACAAATATTTATTTCCAACCAGTTCCAGGACTCAGATTATTATTTCTTAACCGCCTCTGAAAAGTAAAAAGAACTTTTACAGCCTGTCCTCGCTTTTTCCTTGCTAAAAGTTTTGATATATAATTTCTTGTTTCATGCACTTTATACCAGATCACAGACACATGTTTCCCCACATTAGTTTCTCTTTTCTTCTTACACAGAGAGAGAAGTCCCAATAAACACGAGAATCAAGCCACTGTATTATAATTGTTTGAAAAAAAATAATTGTAAAAACTTGTTTGATCACTTTAGATCACTACGACATGAGCAATTTGTTGTTATCGTAAACATTGATCTGAGCAAAATTTTAAAATCAAGTTACAAAAAAAACTAATTTTTGATTTTCATTAATATGAACACAAACAGGAAAAATACATAAAAACATAGAAGTCTTAATCTAATCATTAGTTTCTTCCATACATATATACATATTTGTATGTATTGTATAAAATATAATGTAAATCCATACTGTGCCCTTGTGTGTAATATGTGTGTTGTATCCTGACTTATTGAATATTCCGAACCTCTAGTTGTTTGCTCTTGTTTTAATATATCCGTATCTTTTCTATCCTTGACCAGGACTGATTGCCTTATTCTTTTATTATTATTATATAATATCATATTGAAAGTTTTCTTCTTCAAATCTTTTCTGCAATCTTTTATTTTCTTGAAGGGGCTTAATATTGGTTAAGAGTAAAAGATTAGAAATGGCTTGTTAAGCTACGGCCTGAAAACTGCAATGATATATTGAAATATTATCTTGGAAAACCAAAGAAATGTAATTTTGATTACTAGGCTTTTAGGGCGGTTGTATACATTGCAAAACCAAAACAAAACAAAAATTCGCGGATTTTATAAAAAAAATTCGTGGATTTTTAAGATATTCAAAAATAGAATTTTGTTAGAGGCAAATTTTAGAAAATTCGATCCTCCATAAACCTTCCTTGGGGTCACGCGAGGTCCCAAAAAAAATTTAGCCCGATCGGTTCAGCCGTTTTTTGGACACAAACAAACAGACACCCATACAGACAAGCAAAGTATATACAAAGATTGTATATTATACCTGATTACCCTTTATATTCAATATAGTCCAACAAACCTTAGAAAAATATATAAATCTTCATTTATAGATGAGGACGGATTAATACATTTTAAAATCTTTATCTTATTATTAACTGTATTCTTATTCTAGTGCCGGAGTAGGACGAACCGGTGTGTTTATCTCCCTCTCCATAGTACTGGAGAGAATGCAGTACGAGGGAGTTGTTGATGTTTTCCAAACAGTTCGAACCCTCAGGACACAGAGACCAGCTATGGTTCAAACTGAGGTAAAGTGATTCTTTAACCGAGGCAGGATGTAAAATCAAAACAGAGAGATGGAAATTTTTGAATTTACGAAATGAGTTAAACTTATTCTCTCCTCGCGGTAAGGTTTACCCATTTCTCTTTGGACAAATCCGAAGTTTTGATCAGTTATTCTGCCCCCGAGGAGAAAATTATCTTAACTCATTTCCTCCATTAAATAGTACAGTGGTCGGGGTTTATATCAATACAATGAAGACGACTTTTCTATTTCAGTTTGGATTTCTGACAAGCTTTTTCGAATTAAAAGTTTACAGGTAAACAAAGAGAATATGTTAATTGACAGCTTCTCTTTGTTTACATGTTTATGTGTATTCATGCTGTTCGACAGCTTGGTAAAACTCAACAATTGAAATTGAAAGTCGTCTTTATTGTATTGATATTTTCGACGACGACTGCAATTTATTTAAACCTCTCAGAAGAAGCTAGACCAAGGGATAAATCATGTTTAGTTAACTGAGAGTTGAATTATTAAACACCTGTTGAATTTAGTTATTTTAAACATTTAGGACAAGGGGAATTCTACTTTAATATAGAAAATAGAATCAAACACTTTTATTTGATATTTTTAACAATTAAATAAATTTTTGTAGAAGGAAACTAATGCTTTGTAACCCTAGGACCAGTATCAGTTCTGCTACAGAGCTGCCCTAGAGTACCTGTCCTCGTTCGACCACTACACTGATAATTGACAATCAGCCGGCTTGGAACTCGGTGTCTGAGCTAACTATGTCATCCTCCGCTTTTTCGGTAAGAAAAAGAACATCCGCCATCATTTTTATTTCTTTTGATTAACTGATTTTCAGCCAACTTTCTTTTTCCAAGCTTCTTTAAATATTCTCCAACCAAATTAAAATATCTAGGAAAAAACTATTTAAAAATTAAAAGTTTGACAGTCTTAAACTTACGCAATGCTAACTTTGCTATTTGCATGACGTAAATCCTGGGTTTTATTTATTTATAAGATGATTGTTATCATGAAACAGATTAAACATGTTTTTACTGTTCAGGCACAAATTGTCAGCGTCGAAATCAAAGATCTCAGCTGACTTTTGTTATGGAGTTCCCAGCCGGTGAGTCTCAATGTTCCAATTCTTCAATCTGGTCACAGATCCATTCCAGATCTCCAAACCTTCATTCAAACAACGGGGAAAACGGATTCCTAGCAGCAGGTTTCACTTCTAGTGTTCCTCCATCCACAGTTTCTAGCAGGGTCAGCTCCTGTTTCTCGTATTGTCGAGAGGGAGTTCGAGTATGGTTCCGGAGATGCTGTGAATGCCTTCGTAGCCCTGTTCCTGCTCGAATTTATGGTTTATCTGAGGATAGGTTCTGTGGAGCCTCTGCTCCACCACCAGGACAGTCCACTCTACCAGCAGGACATCATACTCCTGCAGAATTAATATCCGGAGATAAACCTCTTGATAGATTTTCCGGAGCAACTGCTCCTCATCGGCCTGGAGAGAGAAGTTCGAGTAACTCTGATAGTCCTCCGTACCTTCCTTCTCAAACTAGAATTATATCTGAAAGAAAAGGTTACAGATCTGAAAGTGGGTTCCGAGATCTTGCTGTTTAAATATGTACGAACTTTTTACACTGTTTCACAGTGTTGTACCACAGCAGTTCACTAACAAGCTAACCAACAGCAGTGCCATGTCTGTTTGCACATGTTTGAATGATCTTATGAAAAGTATGATTTGAACCTTATTTCTTACAGAACCAAGATCTCAAATGTATTTAGGATAAATGAGTGACTTGAGTGTTGTATTTCAACCAGAATAGTTTAAAATGTTTAGAACGCAAAACAATTATTTTCGCTATATTACTATAGTTCCTATTCACTTCTAACAGTGGAATTGTACTCAATGGCACAGATTATTGTTAATTAAGATGATCTTTTAGTTTTATCAAAGGAAAACTATTTAACATTTAAATTTAAACTGTTAATGGATATTGTATAAATGAAGTCCGCGCGGCATTTTAGTTCGGTGGCGTGCTGCGCGTGTTGATGCACTAAAATGCCGCGCAGATGAACGCGAATGTATCAGCACTAATAACTAAAGACGACATCGGCACTAGATTGGTTGCAGAGGATGGCATTTAATTAGCCGCGTTTCCAAGTCATTTAAATTTAACTCCAACTTTTGGATTGCTCAAAATTTTCTTGCACCTGTTAAATGTCAATTGTATGTGTATGATCAGACTCATTCTGTTCTCCAGCCATAAAGCCTTTATACTTGAAACTTAATGGCTACAATAAACATCCTGTATTTAAATATATCAATTTCTCAACCGTAAAGGTTTCAGTCTACAGTTTTCATTTTATATTACGACCTTTCTATATCTGTGGTTTAGAGCATTTTTCGAAATTTTCAGTTTATTGTTTTTTATAAAAAATTTATAGTCCAAAGTTTCAAGGATACTGTCTTCAGTCTGGAGTCACAGAGTATACTCTCATGTTCAGAGGATTCAGTGCTTACACGAATTTGCAAAATTAGCTGATCCAAACCAAACATAATAATAAAAATAAACCAAACCAAATATGATCTCCGACAAAATCTTATTAATAATATGATGCCATAACAGTACCTACTTAAATTTTCCTGTTAGAAAACAATTATAATGAATTTAACTGCAGCTAGATAGAAATATTATTCTCCTCTTACTCCCTGCCACCCTTAGAGCCCGTAAATCTAGTAGCTAGCTTAAAATCCTCTATATCAGCCTTTCGCACATATCTTCAGAAATTGTTCAGCAATGTTATATGTCAACAATAAGCTACAACGCACACAAATTAAACTTTAACACGTACAGTGTGCAGTGCACAATGTACATGTAATTGTGTATTGCACCCTGTAAAATGTTGAGATTAAGTGCAGTTAAATATTTTAAATCATGTCGCAATGATCGAATACAACGCACAAATACATGAACTATGTTTTTTGCGCTGTTGTAGTTTAACAATACATTAAATTGTACCACCTGCTTGTTGTACAATATGTACTTTGTAATTCTTTTTTCTATGATGTTAATTAGTTGTTGAAAAATGTAATTAGCGTACTATAACATTTTAAGTACATAAAAAAGCACTAGCAAATAGTTTATAAATACTTGTTTGTACATCATTTCTGTACATGTCATGGTTTTAGTACTATTTCTATTTTTTTCAACAACCAGCATTATAATTCAGTTTTAATATTCCCAAACTCAAATAATCTCGCAGATCTACTTATCCAAATTAAAGCATAATTTTATCAGAAAAGTAAAAAAAATTGTATTCATAGTACATAAGAGGCACTGTACACGTACTATGTACACCCTTATTGCGGGCAATTAGTAAAATGTGATACTAGTTTTAAATTGGGTTTAACCTATATCCATATTTTTAACATTGGATTTAATATTCGAAATTGATGTTAACAGTACTTTCCTGTACTGTAAGATACTGTACTGTACTGTACTGTACTGCACAGTTTTACTCAAAATGTAAACTAAGCTTTTACATTTTAATCCGTAAATGTAACTTAAACATGACCAATGAATGAATCATCAGACCGTGGATAATCAATCCTAATATTTATAATCCAGGCGAGCTTTCGGAAAATTATTTTTTGTTTTCAAGATGGCGCCAAATAGCGAAAAAACCTCGTCTTTGCCTGGAGTTTGCTGTTAATCAATTAATTTTATTGCTACCATTTGTTTATCAGAATCCAGTACAAAAATAAATATTATTCATTATTCCTCAAGTTGTTTTATTTACTTTTATTTCTTTACAAGACAAGAATTATCTGCACTTGGAGCACTAAATACAAAAGAATATAACTATTTAATTGAAAATATCAATTGTTACTTATAATCAGTATTCAATCAAAAGTACCTCAAACATTACTAAGAATACAACAGATGATATAATTATTTCATTAAGGAGTAAAAATGTTAAAAAATGTTTTTTTTAAAAAATCGAGAAAGGCTGTAAGGAAATTTTTAGATTGGTTTTATGTCTTCAATTTCTGATTGCCTAAAATTCACAATTCTGTGAGTCTGTGGGGTGTAAGAAAAAATGCTCACAGGACAATAGTGCACCAGACAGCAGATCACAGGACAATAGTACATCAGACAGTAGATCACAGGACAAAAGTACATCAGACAGTAGATCACAGGACAATAGTTCACCAGACAGCAGATCACAGGACAATAGCACATCAGACAGTAGATCACAGGACAATAGCATATCAGACAGTAGATCACAGGACAATAGTACATAAGACAGTAGATCACAGGACAGTTACTCATCAGACAGAAGATCACAGGACAATAGTACATCAGACAGTAAATCACATGACAATAGTACATCGGACAGTAGATTACATGACATTAGTACATCAGACAATAGATTACAGGAGAATAGAACATCAGACAGTAGATTACAGGACAATAGTTCATCAGACAGTAGATCACAGGACAAAAGTGCAGTAGAATAAGATCAAAGGATAATAGTAAATCAGACAGTAGATCAGAGGGCAATAATAAACCGGTTAAAGTAAAAAGGGTTAAACCAAGAAGAGTTGTAATTCTCTATTTCGTATCTTTTTTTTTTAAATTGTAAGCTTTGTCAAAAGTAGAAAGTTTTGTTTTAAAGGGGCTGTAAAGGAATATGAAAGGGGGTATAGGAAGAAACCTGAGAATCTCAGGCGTTAAACGATACATATAAGGCATCTATCTAATGTTCCTGTCTTGAGAAATTGATTGTTGTCAAGCGATACTGCACATGCCATTGGCTGAAGTTCTGGTGACGTAATACGGACTATACGGATTGATTTGAATTTTCGTACAAATTTGACACAGTTTTATATCAATTTCTCGAGACAGGAACATCAGATAGATGTCTTATATGTATCGTACAACCCTGAGATTCTCAGGTTTCATCCTATACACCCATTCATTTTTCCTTAATACAGTCCCTTTAAATAATTCAATTTTCCACTAATTTCAACATCATCCAGACAATTTTACCATTCAGTGTTTAACAAAATTTAAGAATGATTAACATGATGTTTATCGTAAAGTAAGGTTATTTAAGTGTCTATTAAATATTTTGAGAATAAGAAAACTTAGTGACGTAGTGGAACCGCTATCGTCTTCATCATCAAGGAAGAAATCCCCCAACAAGATTATATAAATCAACAATTTTAGTTCTGGAGACAATATGTAGAGATCTACTCTACTCATCCTTCTCCTCTCACATATAAACTCTCATTACATATGCGATATACTCGATCATAATAAATGTACTTCTGAAGGGAATTTAAAATTTCTTAACGTTTAACCAAAAATAGATATCCAGAATTCTGACCTTTATTTGTAATTTTGTTATTTATCATGAATTCCTTCAGGTTTTTTCATATCATATAGGCAGAAAAAGAATTAAGCCTTTGCCACAAACAACACAACAAACAAATCTAATCCATATATCTTTGCAACCTTTATATTTAAAACTTAGATTTTGATCCATAGAGAAAGTAAACGAAGAGGTAAAGCTTACCTTAGATTTACATAACCGACCTCCCTGTTAATTAATTGATAGGGTGGTCGGTTGTATACATCACGATATGCTTACGTATCATAACACTGTACACTTTTATAAAGAGTGATCGTATTTCTAAGGGGGATTTTATGGAATTGAGTATTCACAAATTTTTAGATTTTCTTTCTGTATATAAATATTCGAGAGTGTTTACTGTAAACATTTAACAATTTTCAAAAAATTTTATGGACACAATTCGAAATCTTTAAAAAATGTGAAAGGCGAAATGTGCTCATGGCGTAATTTTTTTCTGATTCAGAATTTCATAAAGAGGAAAAGGCCGTGTTCCCCCCCCCCACCCCTCCACTCTCTAGCTTGAATAGTTGAGACGGGAGTAAAATTATAATTATGTACCATGCATAAAGACAGCTTCATAAGTTTACAATACTTAAAGAAGAAAACAGCCAACTATGGACATCATGAATATTTTGAAGAGCAATCTATCTACCGGACTAAACCTGAGCAAAGGGGGCAACTAGCCAACCTCGCCCCCTTGTAGGTTTTCAATTCATGCATAGTTAAACATTCTGTCAAAAATATCAAGCTTCCAGGTAAAGTTTCCAGCGGAATGGGTAAATCGTTTCAATAAAAATTTCGCATTTTCGCATTTTGTTCGCTCACGAAAAAATGCGAAAATTTTCGCTTTAATCTGTTTCGCGAAAAAATGAGAAAATTTCGCGAAATAAGAAATCAGAACATTTCGCGAAAAAAATGCGAAAATTTCGCGATAAAAACAAATGCAAACGTTTCGAAGGAAAAAATTCGGAAGCGAAATTATTCATTATGATATAATACAACTTCTAATGCTGAGCTCTCAGAGTAGATAATTCCACAAGTTTTTTTGCGCAATTATGTTGTTGCAGCTAAAGGTTTTCGCGGGATTTTTTCTCGCGAAATTTCGCAAAATTTCGCATCGTTTTTGCTTCATTTGTTCGCTGGAAACCCTACTTCTAGGGCAGTGCATATTTTGTTATTCTTGTCTTAACATGAACAAACAACTGAACTAGAATGTACTAAAGTATACAATCCTGTTTTCACAATCCATATTAAGAATCTATCTATTTATCTATACAAATATTCAATTATCTACATTTAACCACCCCCAAGAAATAAGATTACTCTGTATACAAGTGTACAGTGTTAGATACAGACACATATCGTGATGTACACAACCGACCACTCTATCAACTTATTTATAAGGTGGTCGGTTGTGTACATCTTAGCTAAGCGTTACCACTTCATGTCCTTTCTCTATGATTTGATTCAACAGAATTTAGACAGTTAACGACTTGTTGAACAAATATAGGGAACAGAAATCGGAGTTTGTGGCAAAGACTCGAATCCTTTAACCAGGGGGAGTTTAACTAAACTGAGCTATCTTTCCATGGGGGGGGGACGGGGGCTAAGACCGAATAGCCCCCCTCTTATACGCCCCTGTTTATAGATGCAGATGATTAAGTTGTTTGTTTACATTAAGACCTATCTTCGCCTCAAAGTCTGGTAATAAAGAAAGATTAATGGCTGCACAAGAGGAAAACAATATTTTCTTCACAAATTATTTATTCTTCAAGAGCTAATATTAAATAAATGACAGAGAAGAAGTTTCATCATTTTTTTTGTTCATTTCATTTCCCAATTTTTGTAATGTCTTTTTTATATGTTGTCCCGGAAAGAGCTAAAAGAGACCGGAACAGTCTTTATTTACGATATTTGATGTACTTATTATACATAACAATTCATATTTCATAAGTTCTTTCCACAAATTCAAATTTTCTGATCCCAATATATTTACAACCTGATATATTTCAAACTAATGACTGACATCTAAAACAGAATTAATAGTTTGAGATATCAAATGCTACGAGATTGGGTTGCAAATGATTAAGTTTGAGACCAGAACTCAGTTCCTTTAGACAATTTTGTGATATTTTTTACTGGGACATCACGATGCAGACCTCAAACTATTTGAAATTAACTTTACTTGTGATTGAAAAACTATATGGTTAACACAATTTTTTTAAATATGCCGTTTTTCAAGTTTTTCCGACAAATAATTCTCAAATATTTAATTTTTCGAGTCATTTTTTCCTAAAAAAATTTATGATGTATAATCTGTTTAATAAAACAAGACATTCGTATATATGTTCCCTCTGGCCGGCCAATCGGCAGGGCCGGAGGGAAACAATGGGTAGCCTGGGGGTGACAAGGGCAAATAAATCGATTTTTTTTCTTTTTCAAATTTTTTTTTTCTTCAAAATATTTCTTTTCCCACGGGCAACGCCGGACCCTTGAGCTAGTATGATTTGATATAATAACGTGCCTGTTCATACCATACCAACTCTGCTGTACCAGACCTAATCAGATGTATCAAAGCTACAGTGCTGTACCAGAGCTATTCTGCTGTACCAGACCTAATCAGATGTATCAGACCTACTCTGATGTAACAGAGCTATTCTGCTGTACCAGACCTAATCTGTTGTACCAGACCTACTCTTCTGTACCAGACCTTCTCTGCTGTACAAGAACTTCTCTGCTGTACCAGACCTACTCTGCTGTACCCCCTCTGGCGTTCTTCTGCACCGTCTAGCGTATTGCTGCCCCTTTTGGCGTCCTACTTCACCTTCCGGCGTCCTGATGCACCTTTTGGCGTCCTTCTGTACCAGTTAATCTTGCTGTGCCAGTTCATCTTACTGTGCCCTTTTTTCTCTACCATGCCTGCTGTACCTAACGTACCTGTTCTCAGACATCATCTCTCTTCTCATCCCTCTGATGTCTGAAGGGAGTACCTGTAGCGACTCATTTCTGATGGCTTCCCTTCACATATTAGAGAACACATTATATCATTATTATTTTTTACATTATGTACTGTATCTAAACCTGTTGTTACGTTCAATATATGTTCAGTCAGTCTTTACTTCTCTTTCTATTGGGACTGGCTCATTGGCGACTGGCCGATATGGACCGCCAAAGTATGTATTTACTCATCACCGGTAGGGCCTGAAAACCATGCATTTTATGTTTTAAATATATGTAGATATATTGAATATTGTATATTAAATATTTGTAGATGTATTGTATATTGTATATTAAATATTAAATATATGTAGATATATTGTATATTGTATATTGTGTAGATATTTCAATTCTGTAAGATTGAGAACACGTTTCAAAGTCGGAGAGATAAATTCAATTCAGTTTTGCTCTTTACACTTTATAGTGTTAAATGCAGTATATTATATATTATATTGGAATGTATTATAAATGTGATATCATACAAGAAAATTGTAATAGATAATGTTTCGTCCTATCATATTTATGAGATTTTTTATATTCATTTAAGAGACTGTAGTGTAATTTAAAGTTACCTTCCAATCTATATATAAATTTGGCTTGTCTGTTTGTCTGTCTGTCTGTTTGTTTGTTTGTTTGTTTGTATCCAATAAACGTCAAAACGGCTGAACCGATCGGGCCCAAATTTTTTGAGGGACATCTAGGGACTCCAGGGAAGGTTTATGAATCATCAAAATTTCAAATATTTGTCTCCATCAAAATTCGATCGTCATCAAATTTTTAAAAATTTTGAAAATCCGCGAAATTTTTTGTGAAAATCCGCGAATTATTTTTGTTTTGTTTTACGATGTACACAAAGAGAACATGTTCACAATTAATTTAGGAGATGGGCGCGAAGCGCCCTCTAAGGCTAGAAAAAAGGACGCGAAGCGCCTTGAATTTCTAGTATATATAAATAACATAAACTATAAAGAAATAATTAGAACAGCTTCTCAGTTTTCATATTTATTAATACAAATTGTTTCAGATCTCTCGATCCTCATCAGTCAATAAACATGGGTTAACTGATGTTTTACGACAAATATTATGGATTTTCTAAATTTTTTTAACGGATTTTCAAGAAATTAATTGACAATTTCAAAAACTTTACTTAATAAAAACATAACATAAATATATAATATATATATAAATTATGGAAAGGAGAATGAGGTCTGGATCTGTTATAGGATCAATGAACAGGTTCTTGGTTCCGGATCAGGATGAAAGAGAACTGTAAACCAAGGATATCGGAGAACAAACTTGAGGTTTGAGTCCCGCAGGATCAGGGGGAACTAACTGTGTAATGAAAATATAAAACTTTCTCAACTAAAAGAAAAGTTAGTTTGCACGGAAATTGAATAGTTCCGGTAACTGCAACTATTCTCAAATTTAGAAGATAGCAAGATAGCAAGATAAATAGTTAGAGAATGTGAGAGCAGTCTCAACTTAATCCTAACTAGTATCAGAAAAATTGCAATCTAATACTAAAGTGAATACCGTATTACTTTGGCTAAGTGTTTATTTGCTTAGATTTAATATTTATTCTTTTTCCTTCCAAATGTTGAAACTAAGATGTACATTGTACGTACATGTCCAAATATATCAATTTTAACATTATCATTTTTACATTTTTAAATCGTCGTCAATGAACTTGCAGTCTTATATTGTAGTCATAGTTACTCCCGCAGTTCACCCGCGCTTGGTATTACATCATGATTGTAGCTAGCTGAAGTGCCTGGTGTTGCGCTTTGAATTAGCGAATCCCAGGGGTTCCCTAAAAAATGACAATTTGGTCAAGCCGTTTACATAATATCTTTTCCATCCCTTTACATCATATCTTTTTTACATCTTATCTCATAAATCCCTTTATATTCTATCATATCCATTCCTTTACATATTATCTTCATATCATATCTTACTTCCTATTTTATTTTGTATGTGTGGTTTAAAATAAATAACCGTAGAAGAATCTAGTTCCAGTATATGCATGGTAGCGGGGTTCAAGAAAAGAAAAAGAGAATTTCTGAACTATTAAAGTTTAGTTAATTTATTTATGATAGAAAATTACAGTAGCTTGAATATTAATCAAAATATAAATCATTAAAGGGATTATTCTCTCATTTTCAAATAAATTTAGATAACAATGAGTCAAGGTTTTGCTTTCACAATAAAAATCACAATAAAAAGTTCTGTTCAGTTGTAATAAATTCATTCATAACTTATAAAAATGCTGATGAGAAACCATAACATGCTGAGGGTATAAAATTGAATGAGTTTGCGACTAGTCGGACACTCTTTTTAATCCTAATGGACGTACATCATGTTCCTGAAATTAGTCAGCAACTTCTGAAAACAAGATCTCAGTTCCTTCACTATACTTGTATTAAGCTTTTTATAATATTCGAGTCATTACTCGGAAAATATGTATGAAATAATACAAAAATTCAAAAAAAAGCAGACCACCTTTCTGAAATCTCAGAGAAAAATTTAATATATTACTGAGACGAAAGAAAAAAGTTAAAACAAGTGAACATTCCTTTAGAATTACATAAAAAACTTATACATGTTAAATGAAATAAAATTCTTTAAGATTATAAAATACAAAATACCGAAAGCTTATTAAATAAAAATAAACTCCATACATTGCATGTGCTTAATGTATGGAGAAGAATGAATTCAAATAGAGGTTGCAAAGCCAGTCCATGCACCATAGCATGTTTATCTGCGTCGGCGCGTGTACACTGTATAGTTTTACATTTGTTTATGTACCGTTCTTTCTGTATAGATACCCATGCGACGCGACGCGACGAATCGTTCAGCAGCCAATGTATCCGGACCTGATGTACAGTATATTTGTCCATGAACTGGTTGTACTGCACAGCTACCCATGTGCCGACGTACCGTAACGGTTTAGCTGCGCGTGTACACTGTACAGTTTTTCAGTTGTTATGTACCGTTCTTTCTGTATAGATACCCATGAATCGTGCGACACGACGTATCGTTCAGCAGCCAATGTACCGGACCTGATGTACAGTATATTTGTCCATGAACTGGTTGTACCATACAGCTACCCATGTGCCGACGTACCGTAAAGCTGCAGATGCATCTTTTTACACCACACAGTTACCAAAACCAGTCCCTATTATACAACTGGAACTGTATCGGCCATACCCAACAGCTGTTAATGTACTAGAGACCGTACAGCTGCCCATGTAACCGTCGTACAGTACAGCTTCCCGTGCACATGTCCTTACACCGTACAAAGAGCAATGAATGAAAATATCTACATTGCACGGTTTATATTTCGTGCGATAAATTCTCTTTATGTCATGGTTAGAAGGAATTAGAGTGTGGATCACGCGTTCAGTTCGTTCAGTGAAATGACATGATTTATGTCTTGATAATTTAACCTTCAAATAGTGTTCTTCCTGTATCATTTATAAACATACTTCAATTCAAGTTCCTCTCATCTCTTCTCATCTTCTTCTACTTAGGCAACGTTTGACAACCCAACCCTGACTGCATTCTTTCTCCAACCCAATTACAACTGTAGAATAAGGAAAATACTATCAAGTGTAGATTAAGTAGAATTTTAGCTATCAAGTGTAGATTAAGTAGAATACTAATTATCAAGTGTAGATTAAGTAGAATACTAGTTATTAAGTGTAGATTAAGTAGAATACTAATTATCAGGTGTAGATTAAGTAGAAGATTAAGCATCAAGCATAGATTAAGTAGAATACTAGTTATCAAGTGTAGATTAAGTAGAATACTAGTTATCAAGTGTAGATTAAGTAGAATACTAATTATCAAGTGTAGATTAAGTAGAATACTAGTTACTAAGCTTAGATTAAGTAGAATATTAATTATCAGGTGTTGATTAAGTAGAAGATTAAGTATCAATTGTAGATTTAAGAGAATACTAATTATCTAGTTTAGATTAAGTAGAATACTAGATATAAAGTTTAGAATAAGTAGAATACTAGATATCAAGTTTAGAATAAGTAGAATACTAGTTATCAAGTTTAGAATAAGTAGAATACTAGTTATCAAGTTTAGAATAAGTAAAATACTAGTTATCAAGTTTAGAATAAGTAGAATACTAGTTATCAAGTTTAGAATAAGTAGATTACTAGTCATCAAGTTTAGAATAAGTAGAATACTAGATCAAGTTTAGAATAAGTAGAATACTAGATTTAAAGTTTAAAATAAGTAGAATACTAGATTTAAAGTTTAGAATAAGTAGAATACTAGATATCAAGTTTAGAATAAGTAGAATTCTAGATATCAAGTTTAGAATAAGTAGAATTCTAGATATCAAGTATAGATTAAGTAGAATACTATATATCAAGTTTAGAATAAGTAGAATACTAGATATCAAGTTTAGAATAACTAGAATTCTAGATATCAAGTTTAGATTAAGTAGAATACTAGATATAAAGTTTAGAATAAGTAGAATACTAGTTATCAAGTTTAAAATGAGCAGAATTCTAGTTATCAAGTTTAGAATAAGTAGAATTCTAGTTATTCTAGTTATCAAGTTTAGAATAAGTAGAATACTAGATATCAAGTTTAGAATAAGTAGAATACTAGTTATCAAGCTTAGAATAAACAGAATACTAGTTATCAAGTTTAGAATAAGTAGAAAACTAGATATCAAGTTTAGAATAAGTAGAATACTAGTTTTCAAATATAAAATAAGAAACAAATTCGTTGTAGAATGTAGATATTTATGTAAACGCCCTGAGTTTCCTCTGCTCTACTAATAATTCGTCCATGCATGTCCTAACCCCGGGTTTATCTCTCAGTTGCATTATACGACTCGGAGTGCGTGAGACGTGAATATAGTTTCTCCTCATCTCATGGTTTACATGTGTACTTTCCCTCTTCTCTCCTCCTGTAATTGCAATCCATACTTAATTAATTTTATGAAAAAATATCTTTAAAAATTTATATAATTCAAATATTTCTATATATTGTTTCCTCATTCAAATATTTCTTCAGTACATCCTTTTTCATTTATTTTTATAGTGTGTCCTAACTCACAAATTTATTTTTTTATTAGGTCTCTAAATTAACTTTTTTTTGGCTCACATATTTATGTTATTTGACGAAATTTATTATTTTTCTGTTCAGGGTCTAAATTATCTCGTGATTCTTGAATTATATTACGGCATTATTTCGCGAACCTGAGCTAGTTTACAAGTATAATTCTAAAAACAATAATCTGCAATATATTTGTTTCTAAGAAAAGAGGCTAGAAGCCCCTACAAGTACTTTTTCAAAATTAAGACTGTTTAATTCAATACATAAAACCATAATTGCCTGAATATACAATTTATAAAGATCATAATGGTAGACCATGTTTTTGAGAAGCTTTTAGGTCTTACGACCTTTGTTTGATTAATTCTTTGTCGTAAAAACCTTTCTAATATCAAAGTTGATCTTTTAGCCGTCGTCTTCATCTAGGATCGTCATTTAATTATCATGTTTAGTGTGATCTAATCATAGATATATCAAATCGAAAGTACAGAATATCCGATGGAAACCATTCGCACTGCTATGATAAATAAACGGTTTTGGGGTTGTTTGTTTACAACTGGATTTTAAAACATTTACTTTCATTTCTTACTCTTTAGTTACATGAAGCTTTTGTTTATATTTGCTGTCTGTACTGTTGATTTGGTGTCCCTGTGTCCAATCAACGTAATTTCATATACAGGGTTAACCACAAAGGATGAGACTGTAAAGACGACTTGAAACTTATACAATATGACAATCCTACGGTTAAATTTAGTATTCTACCTTGAATATTTTGTTTTAATGAATAATGATTATGGTCCTAATATACATATTTTATAAACTTTCTTAAAGGGAGTGTTCGCGAAAAATAAGAGGGTATAGGCTGATCCCGAATGAAATTCGTTTTAGATTGCTATTAATTCTACTTGTATAGGTTGTGTATATAGGGAAAAATTGGTTATAAATGCCTTATACCCAAGAGACTAGAACTCACATAAATAAATCGTAATTGAGTTGATTAAATTTAAAACTATTCAGTCAGATATTACAAGTTATAAATGTCGAATTCATATATAGTAGAAATATCATAATTTGTATTATTTTTTATATATGATGTACTTTGGACAAAAATTATTTGGCCATCAAGTGTCACAAGCTCTCGATATTTCAGGGATCATCCTTTACCCCCTTTCATTTTCCGTGAACACTCCCTTTAATCTTAATATATTTTTGGTACTTGTTTTTATGTTTCTATCTCCACCTTCAATTCTTTCTTCCGCCATGTTGCGGCTTTGAATCTACAGAGCTTGAAGATTTAACATTATTCATTGAATATTCATCCACACTTTTCCAGGACGGGAATTGGAGAAGGTGGCATTTAAAAAGGGACAATTGAGCCCCTTGAAAAAACATGGCTTTGCTTCAATATAAATATTTCAATCCATAAATATTTTGTGTAAAAGATAATTACTCAAGCATAAAATGTCAAGGTAAAAAGGTGAAATAGAAAAAAACTTTTTTTCAAGGAAATATATTTTTTATGAATTTCCCAAGCTTTGCAAAAATGAAAAATGGGACTTTCCTCTTTCTAAAATAGTTCCCACAAAATATTTTATCGTCCCACTAAGTTGAAATTTAGAGCTTGAAAACTTTAAAAATGTCTTCCAAAACATATTTCTAAGCATTTAGGGGGTTGGGTTGATATAGAAGAAAGTTTATCTCCTGCTTTTTTCAGAATGTTTTTGGAAAATGATGAGACAAGATTGAAAGGAATATAAAAGAAGATTTGAATGAGTGAAACTAAAATAAAATGAGATTAATCGTTCTAAACCTTCTTTGGGTTTCAAGGTATAGTCCACATATACACAGTTCACTTACAGTCTAGTCCCCCTAGACATTTATCCCTATTCCAATTTTACTCCAGTACACATCTATCCTTGTTTTCTTTCTCTCTAGTCCACTGTAACTCCAGAGTGTGAATTTAATGAATCTGAGTCGCGTCTCAAATGCGCCAAAAACCGGTTTCAATTAAGCGTCAGCTTAAATCTTGAAACATTGAATACAATTTAAAGTAAAACCAACCATATTTGAGCCGCGTCTCAAATTTAAGCTGCGGCTCAAATTCTTTAAATTCGGCCTCTGGTCACATACTTGTTTCCTTCCATCCTAGTCCAAATCTATCCGTGTTTCCTTCCATTCAGTCCACATCTATCCTTGTTTCCTTCCATCCTAGTCCACATCTTTCCTTGTTTCCTTCCATTCTAGTCCACATCTTTCCTTGTTTTCTTCCATCTTAGTCCACATCTTTCCTTGTTTTCTTCCATCCTAGTCCACATCTTTCCTTGTTTCCTTCTATCCTAGTCCACATCTATCCTTGTTTCCTTCTATCCTAGTTCACATCTTTCCTTGTTTCCTTCCATCCTACACATCTTTCCTTGTTTCCTTCCATCCTAGTACACATCTTTCCTTGTTTCCTTCTTCCTAGTCCACATCTATCCTAGTCCACATCTATCACTGTTTCCTTCCATCCTTTTCCACTTTCTCTCTGAGCCCATATCCCATGCTCTATAACCTCTTCTGGTCCTGTAAATAAATAATTTTGTGAGTTTAACTTTCATCGTAATGGACACTTAGATAAAAGCAATAAATAACATGCTTAGGCTCGGGTTTAAGATAAGTTTAAATTTAATCTTCACTTTCTTTCTGTCAGTTTTCCCTCGGACGGGTTCAATTTAAGTTTATAAATTTGATATTTTAAACTAATCCCCTCGGACTACTAGCTCTGTTCGCACCAGAGTATCGGAGATGGAATCCCAAGTTTCAATCTAATTAAGATGATCAAACCTGAACCTAGAAACACTCGGTTTACACAAATTAATCAACAACGTTCTAGAAATATCGGGTTGGATGTTCGAGTGACACGAAGCGCCCAGGGTTCAGGAGTCTGGAAGATCCAATCCCAGAGTTTAGATGGAAAGGAACTAGAAAGAGAAAACTGGTTTCTGAATGTTGATAAACCAATTATCAGGAAAAGTTTCACTTTGAACACTTTCAATTCATATTCAGTTAAATTTTTAAATATTTTCACGCATCATCAAAACTTTTAGAGCTTTTATTAAATTGAAATTTCCAACACGGTTCAGTGAGTTGAAAGGGCAAGATGATTCTCTAGGTTTAACCTCAGGAAGTAGTACACCTTCTCCGGAACCATTCGGAGAACTATTAGAGCCCGTTCTAATCCATTCTACAAGTGATTCAAGTACTTTTGTGAAAACTCCACAAAGTGAAAATATTCCTTCATCCATGGTTTCATCTTCCCAGGGATCTTCAAACCCTGTTGCTGGTCTAGACCAGGTTCCCCCTCATCTCATATCTCTCGCTTTAAATCCATATTTAAATTTGAATTCAAAGAATATCATTGATGCTGAGTTACTGGAGAATCACTTCCCATGGATTTTCTCTCAAACTAGAACCCGGAGTCGAGATAATATTCATCCAAGAAATAAAAAATCTACTTCCATCCTCTCAATCTTACAACCTGACTCCAGGTATAAATTTACACTGAGAATGGGGGTAGGTAGATAAATGTTCAGAGTAAGAAGGAAAAGGATATGATATGTATAAGGAGGCGCAATATTTGAGGTTAAAATTAATTACTCAATGAAGAAAATTATTATTTAAGGACAGGACAGGGATCAAAACAGAGTTCCGGACAAAAAACTCGAGAGTTTACAACTCCAAAAGATTCAAGGATATTAATCCTGAACAATTCTTCCTCGCCACAGTTCATTATACTACCTAGATCAGGAGAGGAAGGATTTAAAACTCAGGTACAACATTTTGGACCCCATCTTGTTTTGATAATAAATGAAAAATTCAAATTTGATAATCTTTAAAAAAAACTTTTGTTTTTGTAGGATACAGGAGAAGATGTCGTCCAAGTATCAAGATCTGAACTAGAAACCTTGCTCCGTGAACCTGAGCTTCTCGGATTAACGGAAGCTGAGCTGGACAGGAACCTGGAGGGTCACGAGTTCCTCCGACAGGTTCTTGGACTTCTAGACTCCGATGCAGAGGTAGGTCGTCTTTACTTCTCCGGAGCATAAATTTGAGAAAACCAGGAGAGAAAATATGCAAATAATGTTTTGCTCGGGAAAAAATTTAATATAAAAGAAATATTTGTGAAAAATCTATCCTGTATATTTCAGATATTCTCACAACACAATATATATATATATATAAACTGCTTTCTTCCAACATTTAAACTACATAATACATTTACCAAATTAAATCTCAGTAATGGATCTTAATCCTATTCCCACAATATGAAAACTGCAAACTCTTAACAGGATTATTAACGTCTCTCCGTCCTTCTTAATATCTATATTCTTCTACCAGTAACCTCTCCTACCCTGAACCTGAAACCAGATTAAACCCTCCTACCCCACCCTCCCTACACGCAACCTGTCATATATAATATTAATTACTCAAAGCATTATGAAATTATATATTACTTTATATTTATTCACCAAGTATAGAATAATTTCAGGCGAAACGAGTTGTTCTTTTGAGAGAGAATATACAGGAACAGTTAGCTTTAGCTCAAGCAGCTAAACTTCAGCAGGTCTCAGCTCAAAGGAACTGAGTTTTTGTCACAAACTCTACTTTTCTAATCTCTATATCTTAGCTACCTAATGTCGTAGACCTTTGATATTTCAAACTATGAATTCTGTTAGATCAAATAATCTAAGTTTGAAATATCAAAGGTTTACATCATCAGATTGTAAAGATATAGGGATTAGATAATTCGAGTTTGTGCCAAAAACTCAGTTCCTTTATTCCGGTTTTATAAAATGGGACAATTTAATTGGAATTGATTTCGGTTACTTATTAAACCTAAAGCTTTATTTGGTTACAAATCCTAAAGCGAAAATTCAGTCGATGGGAAAGATTTCTTTAGAGTTTTCATCTAGAATATCTGTGGTTACCTAAATATCTGCAAATGATAAAAATGGGAAGAGAAAGATCATAAAAGAAAGGTTTTCAAATTTCAAAACTTACTGATCAACGATTCTTTCAGATCTATAAATTGACGATGGAGTTATCTATTACTTATGCTGTTCGAACTATAATTGATATCTTATTAAAGGAGCTATACTCCAGTCGGTATATTAGAAAAACGTACAGAGTGTCCCACGAAACATGACACTAGAATGAAAGACTTGAATGTCGTCTTAGATCTTTGAAATAATTTGTAGCATTTATTAGTAAACCTAATTCTAGAATGGAGTTCATAATCGCAAAATACCCATAATCCTGGCATTTCCAAAATATGGTTTTTTTGTGTGCTTTATATATTACTGGAGAATAGATATGAAAAATTTTGTTCGGATATCTGCAATTTGGATTTTATTCAATAAATTAAATCTGAACCAAAATTCTTAGTACAGTGAAACCCTTAATAACGAATACATCGGAAGAAATTATCAAATATCGTCTTGACAATTTTTCAATCAGTTTTATACTATAATACGTAAATTTCAGTATTTGCGAAAATAAATAAATAGCCATGAATATGCGGGAAACAGTTTTAAAGAGCTCCATATAATTAAAAAACTAAATATCTGCAACATTCCATTATCAGAAAGTGAAGAATACGACATTTGATGAATTCTTTCGATGTATTCGTTATTGAGGGTTTCACTGTATCTCCGGTAATATTGACAGCACAAAATAGGCAAACCACATTTTGGAATTTGTGACTATTGTTTCAAGTATCATACGCATGTAAAAATAGATTTGTGGTCTTTCTAGTGTCATGTTTCGTGGGACACCCTGTATAATCAAGACTAATTAAACTTGCTTTACAATGTTCGCTTAGAAATATCCATGATATTATTATGTATTTGTGGTAAATCCATATATTTTGTGGTATATTTTATTCTAAAACATAATAGGAGGTAATTATCAGATAACATAATAAATTCCATGGTCTAAACAAGAACTGAATATCATTATTAAGCCATGTTATATAATTAAATCTTAAAGCAGTATTTTAAGATTTTAATATTAGAATATGTATTGTAGGAGAGCTTGAGATTGACAAACATTGGGATTGGGTTGCATAAGCAAGGACAGGTTTTAAACCAGCTGAGTCATGGTTCGGAAACTCTGACCAGAAACCTTGCCCCGAGAACAAGATTGACCGCCAAGACCCGGCGATTACTCAAGGTAGGTTCATAAATCTTAATCTTGGATTAGTCATCCCAGAACTTTTCAGTTGTGTAGTTTTTACTGTATCGCCCAGACATTGGGTAAATAAAGCAGACACTCCATAGGACTAAACGGTGCAACAAGGTTGACGTGGTTAGACTATAGGTTGAATTTACTTTTACTAACGGGTCAGGGGTGCGTGGTTAATGCATCTTGGGATCAAGCATTGATCTTCAAATAATGCAGATCTACGGATAAATTTTATTCCTCCTCATGATATCCTGTGTCGGTGTTCATACCCTGCAGGGATAACTTTAATTGAGGGATCAAGAACTTCATCTCAAAGTGCTCACATTTGATATCGAAATCAAGTGTTCAAAATATACAAATTTCCGAACTTAGGTTATATAAAGGATTGTAGGACGGGCTTATCGTAACATTAGTTAAAAGATAACTTTAAATAAAGTTTTCGAGTGTTAGATGAATAAACGTTGAATATTTATCATTACTTTTATTTTATTTTACGCTTTTTCTAAGTTTTTAAAATCCAAACCATTTTGAAAAGTTTGAAAAATAAGGACAAGTTTTCAATTTCTTTATATTGGAATTATTTTTACCAAGATTTCAAATACAGAGTACTATTGATGATAAGCTTTTCAAATTCAATTTCCGTTTCCCGTTTGAAGTCTTGCATTTCCATAGTAAACCTTAGAGACCAGTTCAGTGCTCCTGGTGGCAGGTTTAGCTGGGTCCAGCTCTCATGCATGCAGATAAACAGAATTAATTTATCAACAGGCTTACTCAGGTTCAAGGATGTAATACAAGGAAAGTTATTTCAGAAGTGTACACATCTTTTGTACTGCAGTGTACTGTCTCTGGGCGGTAATGTAAACACAAGACGGATGTCAAAGCCTGGCATGGGATCCATCTTTCACATAAAAAAATCAATGAAATATTCTGGTTATAGGAAATTATTATGTGAATTATCAAAATTATCAAAATTTAATGCTTTTAACCTCCTCGGATACTAAACGAACACTGATGCATCTATTATTGTTTACAAATTCCGCCCAAAGAGAACTGGTTTCAATATGTACGCAGGGTATACACCATCGCAATTAAATTTCCTTGCATTACACCCTTGCTCAGGTTTAGGTTTGAGAGATACATATTATATATTACATTCAAGATATCTGTTAAAAGTAACTACTTGTGATTAAGGTTTTCTGGATTGTTGCAAAGTTTCAGGTTTCTTTCTCTGAAATGGGGTTTCAGGTTTCCTTAACTGCAAAGGGATTACGGGTTTCCTTCACTGTAGTGGGGTTCAAGGTTTCCCTCCCAGTGGTGGGGTTTATGGGTTTATCACTGTAGTGGGGTTTCAGTTTTCTTTCACTTTAGAAGTGGTTTAAGGTTTCCTTCACTGTAGTGGGGTTTCAGGTTTCCTTAACTTTAGAAGGGGTTTCAGGTTTCCTTTACTGAAGTGGGGTTTCAGGTTTCCTTCACTGTAGTGGGGTTTCAGGTTTCCTTCACTGTAGTGGGGTTTCAGGTTTCCTTCACTGTAGTGGGGTTTCAGGTTTCCTTAACTGCATAATGGAGTTTTGGGTTTCCTTTCCAGTAGTGGGGTGTCAGGTTTCCTGCCTTGCAAAGGGGTTTCAGGTTTTCTTCCCTGTAGTGGGGTGTCAGGTGTTCTTCGCTGTAGAGAGGTTTTAAGTTCTCTTCACTGTAGTGGAGTTTCGGGTTTCCTTCCCAGTAGTGGGATGTCAGGTTTTGTTAATCTTAGTGGGGTTTCAAGTTTTCTCCCTCCGTAATGAGGTTTCAGGTTTCCTTTATTGTAGTGGGTCCGGGTTTCCCGTAGTGGGGTTTTGGTTGTTCTTTTTTATCATTTTTTTGTAAGAAGGTTTGGGTTCCTGTGTAGAGTAGGTTCGGGTTTTGTTTGTTAAAGAGAGTTTTTAATTATACTTGATTAGTATTTTTTGAAGAAAGAGCTGTGAAAACTCTAACTTTAAAACTGTTTTTAAACATTAACAAACTTTTCTTGACAGATAATTCAAAAAGTTTAGTAAAGTGAGTTTAAAAATCTAGATATACTTTAAGTCTCAGGTTTAATTAGACTAAGGATATTCCTTGGGTTTTAATTCTCCAGTTTTATCCCGTCACTTAATCTAGGTGCTGTGCAGAGCAGTATATTCGATATATTTCGAGTCTGGAGACTGCAAGGACGTTTTTAATAAACAAAGTATAATCATGTTTCTAGGAAAGATCTGAGTTGCAAAGAATGTTGAACCAACTAATCCTGGTTCTAAGAAGAGACAAGGAGTATGAAACCCTGAGGTATAAAATTATACTTGGAGAGGTTTCGTTACTTTTTATCCCAAGGAAATCCTTCCAAACAATTCTTTTAACAGAACTAAAAAGGCATTGAAAGTGATATAAATTATAAGTTAAACCAGATACGATACATTCCAGTATTTGTTTGTTGAAAAAGTAAAAAAAAATGCCAAATATATTAATATGATATGATTCAAGCATTCACCAATTTTACATGAGAAAGGTGCTAACAAAAACTTTAAATAACAAATTAATTATTTAAAGATTTATCTAACTTTATAATAAAAAATCTCCTAATATCTGAAATGCATATTTTGCAGCTTAAAATAATTCTCAATTTGTTGAGTGTAAACTACTGAATAGTAGATAACTAGAAGGAGAAAAAAGGATTTTATGCAAAGCCCCGGATTAAAGTATAAATAAATGCTTTGTCGATTTTGTACTTTTTTGATTTTTAAATACAATGTGAAATGTGTGAGCAGGTCTTTTTGCTAAAATTATTGATAATATTTGCCTAATAAAGAAACTACATGGTTGAATTGAATTATATCGACGGATTCTGTGATCTGAGACGGAACTCATTAATTTTACTCTAGGAATCTATTGAAATACCAAGAGAGACGGGTTCAGTCCGCATCCTAGTTTATGCCTGGAGATGAAAAACCATCAGACCTAAACATGAATTGGTTCAATCAATTGAAAATTTTCAATCGAGTCATTGACAAAAACTATTTCAATTGATCCTGATCACATAAATTCAATAGTTTAAAATCCTAGATAACGTATCTAGACTTAAAATCCTAGATAATGTTTCTAGGTTTGAAATCCTAGATAACGTATCTAGGTTTAAAATCCTAGATAATGTATCTAGGTTTAAAATCCTAGATAACGTATTTAGGTTTAAAATCCTAGATAACGTATCTAGGTTTAAAATCCTAGCTAACGTATCTAGGTTTAAAATCCTAGATAATGTTTCTAGGTTTGAAATCCTAGATAATGCATCTAGGTTTAAAATCCTAGATAACGTATCTAGGTTTAAAATCCTAAATAATGTATCTAGGTTGGACAGCCTAGATAACGTATCTAGGTTTAAAATCCTAGATAATGTATCTAGGTTTGAAATCCTAGATAATGTATCTGGATTTGAAATCCTAGATAATGTATCTAGGTTGGACAGCCTAGATAACGAATCTAGGTTTAAAATCCTAGATAATGTATCTAGGTTTGAAATCCTATATAATGTTTTTAGGTTGGACAGCCTAGATAACGTATCTAGGTTTAAAATCCTAGATAATGTATCTAGGTTTAAAATCATAGATAATGTATCTAGGTTTAAAATCCTAGATAATGTATCTAGGTTTAAAATCCTAGATAATGTATCTATGTTTGAAATCCTAGATAATGTATCTAGGTTTAAAATCCTAGATAATGTATCTATCTTTGAAATCCTAGATAATGTATCTAGGTTTAAAATCCTACATAATGTATCTATGTTTGAAATCCTAGATAATGTATCTAGGTTTAAAATCCTAGATAATGTATCTA